>NW_027526225.1:24416455-24666455 GCF_048455015.1 Haemaphysalis longicornis
TTGCCGCTGTAGAGACCTCGCAACACAATGCACGTTGCTAGGGTTGCCACTCATCTCCGGAAAAAAAACAAAGAACGGCTATTCGGAGGCATTGCTTATAGAAGGTTGAATGCGTGTTGAAAAAAAAAAAAAAAAAGCGCTATGGTTTTTTGTCATGCCGTGCCATTTATTGTAGCGTTTTTCTATGGAGAGATGAACATAGCAATCGTACTGAAAGTGACTGAGATTGCGCTTACTGCTCCGAATATGTTGCACTGAAAAGTAACCGCACTTGCCGACCACGGCGGCGTCATTTCATTGTGTCATTCCTTCACTCGGTCCCCCCCCCCCCTCTATCTCAGGGAGGGAGGGCACTCGCCCGCGCATGTTCTCCGCTCTAGTGTCTTTGCACAGCTTGTCGACACATATCTATTGTCGCAGTTGCTGAATTGACACTCAAAAAATGCCCGCAAAAAATAACCGCAGCACGATGGCCAAAAAACCGGCAAATGGTGGCCGGTTTTAAATACAGACTGGCAACCGGCCAGCTGTCTAAAAAAACCAGTCAGGCCGGTCAAAAACCGGGCAGGTGGCCACCCTACGAGTAGCCGTGAAGCTGTGCCAAAGGAAATACCTCGCATATAATCCGCGCCTCTACTTTACGCCTGAAATTTTCGCATTTTTAATGCAGGTTATACACGCAAAAATACGGTACATGCTAGGTTTAGTGAAGCACGATATTTGAAGCCAAAATTTTAAAAAAAATTTTAAAAAAAAGCAAAACGCTGCCTACTCCTTCTGGGCATAAAAGAAATTTATTGTCTCGCACAAGTTAGAACTACAGTGTAAGGTAGAAATAGGACCGTGAAGTTTATCGCATGCCAACCCTAGAATCCTAATCTGGACAGATAATGTACGTGAGCATCACAACTGCGAACATCACTCATTCAGCCACGCCAAGACCAATCTGAACAGAACATACAGACCTACCTCAGAGAACGACAGTTCGGAAAGAAACGAAAGTCCAGAACTGTGCATTACAGTTCTATTATCTGCAGACAGGTCAGAAGGAACCCATGCTGTGCAGACCTGCTTATCTTTGACCTCTGCTCTTGAAGATAAGGGGAAGGCGAGAAAGATAGCAGCCAACAGCCTGCCCAGAAAGAACTGCTTTTTGTTTGGTCTGATCTCTGATTAGGTGATTGAATCTGGCAAAATACACTCCACAAACTTGGCGTAACAAAATTTAAATGAAGCTCTAGTGTCATGTACAGTTCTTCACACCAATCTGCTTGTCTGTATGTGGCAATGTGATCGGAATGATACGGCACACAGCCGTGTGCATTGCGCGGTAGAGTATATAAACTTTGCAAGGATCGCTGTAAGAAATCTACAAATCAACAAAATCCTGGGTTGATGTAGACTATGGGTTGACTGATATAGAATACAGCACAATACGCACACATTCACATCTTTTGAAGTAAAAGCCGAAGGAATTTCTGTCCTGGCGAAGCACTTCCATCACTGTGGGCATCGTCTCTACGAGTGTACAACACGACTAGCACAATTTCAGGGCACAGAAAGCCAGAAGGAAGCGAGGGGCGCATTTTCTGGTTGAAAATAAACAAACGCTGCGCATCTTCCGACTGCAGAGGAATAGAAGAAACAAACAAGCAAAAAAGAAAGAGCCCTCAGAACCCACCTTTTGGGCGAGTAGTCACTGCCGAAACTGTTTCTCCTCTCATTTGAGGCGCACGACGAAAAGCTGTTCAGATGCAAGCTGAGCCCATTGTCAGCAGAATTGAAGACAGAAGCTTCGTCTATGAGAGAGAGAGAGAGAGAAAAAAAGAGCAAGCGAAACGTGCATTTTGTCGGAATCTTTCAAAAAACGGCCCTCCATCAGCTCCAAAATTTCCACAGCTAATTTCGCAAAAGCTACCATGATACGTTGCCAGTCATCATCAGTCAGTTAATACGAAATGCTTTAATGCTGTAAATTTGTGCGCGAATTAAGTAACGAGTTATGGGGAAAGAAAAGTCCTGGTAACCAAAAACGAATGTGCCTGAAAATGTTCTTTCTCTTTGTCTAAAAGATGTGTAGAATTCATCAACTTACTAACTCAAATGTTTCCTTCCCCGAATAAGTCTGACAACTTTCAAAGCGGGTAAAAACAGTGCACTATTACGCAGGCTAAAAAGTGTCCAAACCTTAAAATGTACTAGCAAATTTGCTTTAACTCTTTCGGGACCGCTCCATAGGCGATCGATCACATATGATCGATGGTTTCGCGAGCCTGCAGAATACAAATTTTCGCTCGATGGAACACCTAGAGACATCTAGGAGATAGTTTGAAACCTGGAGTTTTCTGTTCTGTGAAGTTCCTTTTTTTATCGCCAGGTGGCAACGCATCAGATATTTTATTCTGACGGGCAGTGGTTTCGAATGTAAACAAACATGGCGTCATACTCGCGCAAGCGCGATAAGAAATCCGCCTCGTCTCGTCTCGCATATCTCTGCCTTCTACTGTTGATTTTAACGATGAGAGTGGCAGTGAAGAGTCGGAATGCGGCTTTAGAGATCGGATTTCAGCTCGAGTGAGGTTTCGGGTGTCGATCAGCCTGGAACATCAAATCGCACTCAAAGGTGGGTGTTCGTTTTAGTTTCAATTGGCTCTAGAGTAGGTTTGTGCGCTCGAAATATATTCTGGCTGGTTTATATTTGTTCGCTAGGGTGTTAACTACCTATGGTAGTGATCTCCTGCCACCAGCGCAGAAACAGGTCAAGTTTTCGCCGAGACGAGAGCCAGGCGTGTACCGGGGCGACGACGTAGCCAAGGCCTTAGTGCCAAAGAGATCACACACAAAACAAAAAACGAGTTACACCTAGCCGCATCAAACTTTCGCGATAAAGAAACGAAGCATTGTGTTGGATTTTGTATATCCTGAAATAATTTTATTCTTTATTAATGTTTTTATATTTGCGCTTTTTTCTATCTTTTTCTTTAGTTTTTTTACGAAGTTCTTCCTTTCAGATTTTTTCATGGTTCTGTCGTCAGTGTTGAAGGAAAACTTGGTATTCTATGTCAAAGAACATATAATTAGCTGCATTTTGGTGTATGCTAAGGCAGGATCGTGCCTTTGCTTTATGTAATAAAAAATTTGTACCGAGACCTCCCTTTTTCATCACTTTTTGCGGCGGTCCCGAAAGAGTTAAGGGGGGACGTGGCAAGTAAAACTACTTTTGTTATTCGGGGACCAAATCTAACCAAATTAGGAGAATTTACATAGTTAACTATCCTGATAACAGTACTGAAATCAGCTTAGAAATATCTCCCATAACTTAGGAGCCTTCACAGTCTTTAGTGACTTCACAAAGTCACCCCAAGATTAATTAACCAATTAGGCAAGAACTCGACAAGATGTTTATGTCACTGTGATCAGCAAGGTCCATTTTGTGCTGAGCAGTTATCAGATTATTTCCTTTAGGTATCCAGAATAAAAGAGAGAAGTTTCACTTTTGTCGTGACATAATACCATTTCTGGTTTTGAAAGGTGAAACTTTTCTTGTCATTTTTTTTATTCCTACAGGATATAATGAAATAATCTCATAGCTTCGCAGCACAGAATAGACCTTCCCGATCACATTGACAAAAAAAAAATCTTGTCGAGTTCTTGCCTACTTATAATTATGCTTAATGCAAGTTTCAGGTGATTAGTCTTGTACATCCCTGAAGTTGATTTCAGTTTTGTTGTTAGGATGGCTACCTAGTTAGTTACAAAAATACTCCTAATTTGGTTAGATTTTCTCTGTAAATGAAAAAGTTATTTTACTTGCCACATTCCCCCTTAAAGCCCAACTGCACTCAAATTTCACCCTGACCAAATTTACTTGGAATGCACACTACATACCGCCACACCAACTGGGATATGACTGGTAGCCCCTTCTCAATTTTGTTTTCAAAATCTCCCGTTTTCAAGAGGTTGGAATTTTGGGTGCAGCAGGCCTTTGAGGGAGGACATGGCTCTTAAAACAATCTCTTAATTTTTAGGTTAACTCTGTGAAACTTGTCAGACTTGCTGCTTTTTTCCCACTGATTTCGAGTATGCCATTATTCATTGAGTCAGTCAATTAGTTACCAGGATAATTAGAGATAATTAGTCATAAAACTGAAGTCGTTACATTTTCCAGTACTATGAACCCTGGCGAGTGCAATAAGAGAATCGGTTTTTTGATGCACCGCTTGGAACCAATTTTACGGCTTATTAAACCTTCGTGTTTGAAATTGGCATTCAGAATGGTTCCTTGCCAGTAGTGCCACCAAAGTTTAATGAGCTGTAAAATTAGTTCCAAGCGGTGCATCAAAAAACCAATTATCTTATTGCATTCCCCAGGGTCTATAGCATTGGAAAATATAACGATTGCAGTTTTATGACTAACAGTGTTTTGTATATTGCTCCTCCAAGAAATATTTATCATCTCTAATTATCCTAGTAACTAATTGACTTACTCGAAAAATAATGGCCTATTTGAAATCAGTGGAAAAAATGCAGCAAGACTGACAAATTTCAGAGTTTACTGAACAATTAAAAGAAGCTGTTTTAAGAGCAGTGTCCCCCCTTAAGGGAGGATTTCACCTGGCACTTGAAAGTAAGTCGGCGAAAGAGAATAAGCAGGCTAATTGCGAAAGAGAATAAGCAGGCTAATTGTAGGCAAGCCCCAAAGCCCTACTGGACACACAGTGTAACACAAGCAAATTACCACTTACCCACAATGTTTACGTTCTTTTGATATTGACCAAATTTTTCCAACAAAAACAATACTGTCCCGAAGTTCGCTTTTTTCGTCCAGGCGATCAAATTATCTTTTACAGTGCTCAAGTGACGTGAGCAGCTAGCAATTTTGCACCAGGAGGGTGTATACCGGCATAACTACTACCCCAAACACCCATTCAAGGACACACTGCTGTCCGTTCAGTGTACCGGCATGACTACTACTCCAAACACCCATTCAAGGACACTGCTGTCCGTTCAGTGTACCGGCATGACTACTACCCCAAACACCCATTCAAGGACACTCTGCTGTCCGTTCAGTGTACCGGCATGACTACTACTCCAAACACCCATTCAAGGACACTCTGCTGTCCGTTCAGTGTACCGGCATGACTACTACTCCAAACACCCATTCAAGGACACTCTGCTGTCCGTTCAGTGTACCGGCATGACTACTACTCCAAACACCCATTCAAGGACACTGCTGTCCGTTCAGTGTACCGGCATGACTACTACCCCAAACACCCATTCAAGGACACTCTGCTGTCCGTTCAGTGTACCGGCATGACTACTACTCCAAACACCCATTCAAGGACACTCTGCTGTCCGTTCAGTGTACCGGCATGACTACTACTCCAAACACCCATTCAAGGACACTCTGCTGTCCGTTCAGTGTACCGGCATGACTACTACTCCAAACACCCATTCAAGGACACTCTGCTGTCCGTTCAGTGTACCGGCATGACTACTACTCCAAACACCCATTCAAGGACACTTTGCTGTCCGTTCAGTGTACCGGCATGACTACTACTCCAAACACCAATTCAAGGACACTCTGCTGTCCGTTCAGTGTACCGGCATGACTACTACTCCAAACACCCATTCAAGTACACTTCGCTGTCCGTTCAGTGTACCGGCATTACTACCCTAAACACCCATTCAAGGTCACTCCACAGTCCGTTCAGTGTACCGGCATGACTCCTACCCCAAACACCCATTCAAAGACACTCCGCTGTCCATTCAGCTGATCAACAGAAACTAGCAGCCTCAGCTGAAACCCAACCCAACCCAACAGTCATCGAAGTGACCTGCCAACATCTTCCCCCCCAAAAAAGAAAAAAGATGTGTTCTCGCCTAACAGAGTGGTAGAGAGAGAGAGAGTAATAGAGTAGCAGAGAGTTCGCATCCATTAACCGGGGGAAAAAAAATTTTTTTCTTCATAAAACCTTCATTTCAGGGCACTCTACTTGTGCACAAACTCTGTGGACCAAGACACCTAAAGGTGAAATCAAGGGCGATACGTCAACTAATGAACTGCCCCAGCAGGTAACGACCATCACCCCCTATAAAAGCTATGCAACCGGGCAACCAGAACAACAACAAACCGTCTGAAAAACAGTCGCTGTCCGGGAACAACTGATGAGAAGAGGCGGCCTCGCAGCGCTGGGGATGCCCCCACAGTGCCTTGAACCAGGAGACCGGGAGAGTCCAGGCCAACTGGAAGAACCCTTGGAGCCAGAACAGGCCAAGTAGGAAGAGGTCCTGAATTCGCGCCACCTGCACAGACATACACGCTCGCAATCATTGTGTATCTATATACTTGCTTCTACGCAAAAATACTGTACTATCGGCCAAAAAAGTAAACGGACCACGGGTTGGAGATTTTGATGGGATTTCTCCGCCAGGTGCCTAGCCAGCAACCTTTAAGTGACTTCTCAAGAAAGTCATTCCAAAATAAAATCGGGCCGCACATATTCTATTCATGCTGGCAGCGGCATAAAATAGAAAATAATCTAATTTCACGAAGCCGTGGTCCGTATACTTTATTGGCCGATAGTACATTCTTGCTCAAATATTGTATTCAGCGATGTTCCGCACTGGGGTGAAAAATTCCCATTTCTAGGTTAGAAAATTCCCTGTTTTCAGCATTTATTTCCCTGCAGGTTTCTCAAGAATTTTGTGCAAAATTCCCTGCGTTCTCTTCCCACAGCTGACAGACCTTCACATGGATTCTCCTGTTCGGCTTTGGGCCTCAGCCAGCTCCACCTATGTTTACTTCCCGTAGGCTTCCGGAAGCAGACGTCGTTCAGCGAATCATAGCTCCAGTGTTAAGGGGAGACACTGGTCTTGAGCACCAAAAATTTGCCAAAAAATATCAATTTTCTGCAGTAGTAATTTTATTTGCATTCTACAGGCCCCAGAGATTGTACCTGCAAAATATTATAGCTGTACCATAAGTACTTACAAAGCTGTCACCCTGCTTAAATGACCATTTTCACATGTTTCAAAACTTTAGATTCGAGTAAATACAGTATGCCGGAGGGATTATTCCATCTAAAATGTTATCCTTTGAGGCAACGAACAACCCCGGGTCACTCACTATGATGCTGGTGATGATGCAAGCATACCACGACATGCACACGCACACACAGACGGAGTTTCGCTCGCAGCCACGCACGCACAAATCCCATTCTACGAAGGAAAGAGCGAGAAGATGCGCTCACCGATCTCCGCCACGCCACGTAAACTTTTCTCCGCCGGAGCACCTTCTTGACCTCTGGTCGCTCCAGCAGCTGGTCAATGGTCGGACGCTTGTTCGGGTTGGGCTGCATCATCTCCTTGATCACTGCGTGCAACTCGGGGGACAGCCCTGCGCGAAAAGGGGCGAAGGGTCGCTGAAGGCTTGCGTTGCTATGATTACAACGCAAGTTACATCGTCACACAGCTCAAAACGATGCAGAGCGCTTTCAGCAGGCAAGGTTTATTGCAGCTAACTTGGGCTCCGAAACACACAAGAACACACAATCGGCAAAGAGGCGCTCAACAAAGGTACATGCACTGCAGTTGGGCGTGTCGCGTTTGCTCCGATAGCATTTATCTTTCCGTACGATTCCACCCAGAACCATCAAATTTGACCGAGAACACTTGTGGGGGCCCGTGTTTCCCTAAGCCTCGCCTGCACGTGTTGCCGTGAGCTGGAAGCCGCCATTTTGGGTAGCCAGCGCGTCACGTAGGTTGTGTCCTCTTCATGACCCCGCGTGACACGCCGAATCAGCTCGCCGCAAACGTGCGCGCGAGGGCGCGGGGGAAGGAGGACCAGTTTGTCGCCTTCCTTCGCGCCACCCTCTCCCCAACCTGGGGAAGACCTTCTCTCCCCTCCGAGCTGACCTGCGGGACGAACGAGCGCTCCGCCGGGAGTCGACTGGGCGATTTGGTCGGAGTCGGTTGGCTCGGCAGTGCCTACGCCGAATGCCCCGATGACGGTGAACCCAGTTGGCTCCACGGACTCTGCCGAGAGATTCTGCCCTGATCGGTCGCCTCGGGATGCCTCCCCTGCTCCCGCGGCCGTGATGACGGATATCAAGGTCTGAGCCCAGCGGCTTGAGCAAGCGACAGGAGCCACTGTCTCCCCGTGAGCGACAGTCGTGTTGTCTGGTATATGCCCTGTATCTGCCAGGCAATAAAGCCTCATTTTGGATTGCCGGAGCCTGTCTACCGCATGTGAGTACCCGAACCCGGCGTGAGTCTTCGGATTCCGCAGGGCTAGTGTACGGTGCGTACCGTTCTCTAGCAAAGCTAGCCGGGGTCCTCTGCTATCCCGTACGTTAGCCCACACACTGTCAAACAAAGAAGAACAGTCCCGGCTAGTGACGGCAAGGTGAAACCCTAAAACATGACTCCCTGGTGCGACAGACAACACAAAGAGCAAACGCGAGCCGAGCTCAAAAACGATAAGAAAATCGGGCTGGTAACAAAACATAAACAAGACATGCTCACAACAAATACAATAATGGTACGCCTGTGTAGACCTAATACCAGAACCCTTGGAGTGCAATTTGGCATTTATCGAGTGCATTTGAACTCCTTCAAGAAGTGCTAAAAAATCCCGTAACCTTTATCTGTTAACACTTCATTGCACACTAACCTCGTTTATTACATGCACCCTTCCACTAGCTATTCTTGCTTTCATCTCGGCACTAAAGCCTAATGCACTGTTCCTGGGGGATCCTAAACTCATTAAGACCAGGGGCTGGCGACGTTTTGAGGTTGAGGACCGAGTTGCATGAAGCCAACACGGAGGAGGGCTGGACGGCAAATCAGGTGGGGGGAGGGGGGTTGTGCAGGCAAAGAGAAAAAATTCAGCGAATTGACAATAGTATTAGACAATACAGTAGAATCTCGATAAACGGAAATCGCTTAAACGAAATTGCCGCTTAAACGGAACAGTTGCCTGGAATTTGGTTGGTTTTGTATTCAGATAACGTAAAAAAACTCTCGGTAATCGGAACTAAAATTTCCGCATCACCATGTAAACGGAACCAGAAATGGAACTTCTTGTGAAATCCACTGGCATGAGAATCAGCTTTTTATGGTTCCGGCTGTTTCATTCTTGTTTTTTTTTTCTTCGTCCATGATTTTTTAGCCTTGTTGGCCTCGTAAGCCTCATCTTGTAAGTAGTTAGCCGTGTTAGCGCAACGAATGCAACATCGCAGTTCTTGTTCCAGTCGTTCGGTCTCGATTCTAGACGCCGAGGCTACAGGGCTCACCTCCTGTCGCCTTGTTCGTGCCATCATTGTGCTATTCGTGCTTCATTACCACGTTGCTGTCTTCTAAATTCGGTGGCTCGTAAGCACTCGCAAAGTTGAGGCCTCTAGCCTCCGTGAAGATGCAGTTGCAAGGACTCAAACAAAAATAATTGACGCGTTTTGTAGTGCACCGCGACTCATTGTTGCCAAATCAACTTTGTGAATGCTGTGCCTACGCTTCTTGTAGTTTTCTTGCTTTCTGAAAACTATCAGCTACAGTCACTTTCTAGTGGTTAGAGTTCCATGAAATGTCCTTAGAAGTGTGTACGCACATAAATTTGCACCTTAGAACATCTCTCTCAGTAAACGGAACTCCTGTTAAACGGAACTAATTTTTCCGGTCCCTTGAAGTTCCGTTTATCGAGAGTCTACTGTACTTGACAATCACCTGGCTAAGGGTGAAGATGGGGGACAATGACCACCGGAAGTGATCGATTCTCTGTTCTTGGCTGCCGTCTAACCCTATGTGATGTTGAAACTGGCGTGTCAACCTTCAGATATAAAAATTGACGGGGAGGATGGGGGCTCCTGACGACGACGTGGTGGGGGCCGCTTAATACTGCCCTGCCACAGGTTGCCAGCCCCTGGTTTATACCATTCCAGGGTTTATACCTCTGGTTTATGCAATTCCATTCTGGGAAGCACCTGGGAAGGTAAGCTTGAGAAAAAGAAATTGGAAGTTTTTTGTTGCACTAAAGTGAAACCAATGAAACTCGAGTCTTTGCCCTAGAAGCAGTTTCAGTGCGTTAATAAGCCCCCACCTGCCGTCACAATAGCGCTAGCATAATTATCAATACTGAATAAGGCAACTTAACCTGCATATGAAAGTGCATATACAGTTTCATATGCAAATAAGTACCACAACGGCATTGTGGTACTTACGACGTGACAGTAAACATGCAATTGCCGCTGCTTTATTGCTGGTATAAACGCAATACGCTAGTTTACCGTAATTACCCGATTCTAACGCGCACCCGATTTTCCAGATAAAAAACCGAAAAAACTTGCAACTCCAATTGCAACGCGCAAGGAACTTTGTGAGCAAGAAAAATGAATGCGAGAGAAACGGGCGATTTATTTCCCGAAGTAATCTCACTCATCTCACTCCTCATCGCTCTCCGAGAGCTCCTTGTCGCCTTCCGCTGACCACAACATCTCGTCATCGGTTCCGTCAAGCGCGTTCGCGATGCCACAATTCCGAACAAACGTTCAACCATGTTCGATGGGATCGTGGCCCACGCCTCGCACGCCCATCCCGTGAGCTTCTCTAGAGGCGTACGCTTCAGCCAACCGCTCGTTGTGAACGAGTGGGAGCCGCTTGTAACCCGCAGAAGCGGCGCACCTTCGTTGCCGCTGCTGCCATTGCTGTTACCAAGCGCAAAACTGGAATAATTTGACGATTTGTGTGAACGCTGATAGAAAAGCCTTGGCACCTAGATCCGAAAAATTGTTGCTGAAAGCTTTGGCGCCATCTTGAGAGGGTGGTGGCGATGGGTGGAACGAAATTTTAGCTGTTTCGGCAGTTTCAGTTTCGTATCCGATTCTAACGCGCATGCGATTTTTCGGTCTATTTTTGCGGAAAAAAGGTGCGCGTTAGAATCGGGTAAATACGGTAATTGCGGCTTATAGGTGGTATTCATTGAAAAGTTTAGTGGTCAATTTCTTCGCCTGGCAACACTGGAAACGGCCACAGCCATGGCCGATGCACCACGGACACGGCGTGGCTTGGGCCACTGCGCCCGCACGCCGAAGAAAAAAAAACACCGGCGTGCATCATCTGCTCCGTTCCAATCCGATTCTAAACGGTGGCGCCAACAGAGATGTTATTAATCGCACTGACATTGAATTCGAGGGAATACTTTGCGTTCGGTAAGGTAGAGTTTGTAACGTGAAACAGTCGTATGTTTCACAGTCGTGCTTAGCATGGACAAATACCGCCATCCCGCGGAGCCTGACGTAACGAGTGACGGCGCACCACAGCCGGGCTAGGGCGGATGCGCGCACTGTGTTGATACGACCTTCGCAGTGGCGGCGAGAACAATGCAGACCAGTCTCGACGTGAAGTCCCGCCACCAACGCGCACACGCCGCTGCTCTAGCCCGGCCATGGGCGCACTCACACAGTTGCATGGAGGAGAAGAGGGGTGCCTGATCTGCAGGCCGTGCGCACAACGTCGCCTAGCAACAGACGCTTGGCCACAGATATGGCGGCGCACACTTGGTTGCCTGCATGCATTCCGCGCCATGGAATACCGGCTATACAACTGTATTAATTTTGGAAACTTGTGCTCTCGCGAGTGCCTAGAGTGCCTTTTATGTTTTTGCACGTTTAGTGTCAACTATGTGTACCGCAGTGTCTAATTTAGATGATGTTTGTCTGCAGTGCATGCATCTTTTTTGATTGGGTCCAAACAGTGTGTGGTCTCTCTCTACCTCGCAATATGCATAACGCTAGCTTTGCACAAGGCAGGCATTCATGCACACCGCGAGGAACCACCGTGGGTTCGAGCTAGTTGAGCACGCTCACGATACTGAAACGCCGTCACGCCAAATCAACACCGCCTCTGTTGGGCAGGTGGAGAAAGGGGCGACAAAGGAATATGCCCAGGGTACGGAGGGAAGACGTTTATTTTATACTAACATTCTAGTCACATATTTTACAGTCCCAATTACACAATTTACAGTACAGGTACGTACTTCCCGTTAGGTGAAAGGGGCGATGGGGCGCCACGCGCAAGTGCGCACGTTTCGTCGGCGCAGAGCCAGTGGGCTCTTCTGTCAGGGCAAATTCCGGGGTGCTCGCACGTTGTGCGCGCGCGCATCGCCGTGCTGGCCGGATCGGCTCGCAGCAGCGAGGGAGACGGGGCCCATTCGCTCACAGGCGCGTACCGCACGGCGTGTTCGTCGAGTGGTAGGTACGGCCTTACTATATGCAAGCGTAGGGACAACAGGAGCAGCCTTAGGCACGGGCCGCAGCCGGAAGGGCTGGTGGGCTTTCGCCGGCGCCACAGAGTGGCAGCCGGCTGGTAAAGAAAGCGTCACATACCTTCGGCCAACGCCTTCGGCGTCCTGGAAGCGTCTCCCCGAACGGACCCCCGCGCAGGGCGCGCGTTCGCGTCCCGGCGAGAGTCGGGTTCGGGCCTCGTTCAAACGGACCAATGAGGTGAGGTTAGCTCCGCTACCAGGGCGGAGCGCCCGCTGCGTGACAGTGTTTTATCGCCGCAACGGTCTCTGCAGGCTTCACCTCACGCACGAGTTTGAGAGACGGCTCGGCTCTACACAGTGGCGCCAAGACGAGCCGGAATTTCGGGGAGAGAGGGGAAAGGTGCCGCGCGACGCCACAAACCCAGTGATCGCGCAATGGCTTGGGTGTCAGGATCCCCACACTCCCCTCTCCTTAAATGCCCTCGCCGGTCTGAGAAGAGTTGACCGGCCATCGCCCAGGCATGCAAAAGACGGCGAAGAGTAGAAAAGTATGCATGCACAGGGCAGTCTCAGTCCCCAGCCCATACGAAATATTTACAAACTACACTACCAACACTACCCCCCCCCCCCCCTCCAGCACGAATGATACACACAGGAAACTATACGCGACACTGAGATACATAATACATGGTAATCGGTTCCACATGCATACACAAAATGAAGCTATTGAAATATACAATGATTACAATGAACGCGACATTATAATAAGAACAATAACGGTAATAATATATATACATGCAGGACGATACTATGCTACATAGGATTACAAGAAAAAAAGAAACACGCACTACGACAATAAAGAATTAGGACAAAGGAGACGGCACATGCATGCTATACAAACTACGCTGCGGTGCGAAAATAATACTTGCAAAAAAAAATTCGGGAGACACCGTTCCGCGGGGCTTGTGCAAAGTTCGGCGGTTGGGAGCACAAAAGTTTTTCGGGGAAACGTTCGTTGTGGAAAATCGAGGAGAGAAGATGGTGGGCACCAGTGCCGGAACGACCTCACCGTTGCGCGAGATAGCAGCTCCACGAGGGGGGGTACCAGCCAGGAGGAAACGCGGCTGGAGCAGCCAGCCGACAGGTATGATGACCGCGATGGCGCCGCTCAGGTGTATACCTCCCGTGGCACTCGATGGGTGCCCCGCCAAAGAGCGACGAGCGGCGCGGGTGGTGGCTGCCGCCCAGCGCGAGCGAGGCAGCTGCCGGACGACAGCCGTGGTGCCGATGACGCATGGTGCGGTTCCGATATGGCACCACATTGTCCACATCTGGAGAGGGCACCTCTTCCGCAGCTCGCAACTGGCCGCCCGTCCCGCTCTCGTCGGTGCCGGGCAGCCCGGCTGCATTCGCCAGCCTTACATGCCGTTGAACCCCCATAGTCAGCGTAACTGTTCCGGGCTCGCTCAAGTTCCAGAAACGGGCACCTGCGGACCCTCCACCACACCGACGAGACACCACGTGACGGCGGCCCGCACCGGACGAAGCCGAAGCCACTCGCGGAATGCACCATTGGGTTCGCTGAAGCCGGCAGAAGCACACACCACAGGCACTCACGAATACCCGCTCAACATGCGCGTCACAGTGTTCGTGCCGCCGGGGCCAAGTTCCTTCGCCGCAACGCGGTGCGCCCCACTCGTAGCGTACGCCCGGCCCGCGTTTTCCAGGAAAAACACAACCTCCCGTTGGCATTGAGTATATGGTCGCCCAAAGTCTGGCCTGCTCTCCCAACCGCACACAGTTCACGCAACGGCCTCCAGTACGCGCTGCTCGCCCCGAACACCGGGGCCGTGGACGGCCGAAATCCGACACCTTCAAAACAAGACTATAACTCTCGACCCTGGCTGCGCGCGAAAGCCAAAGACAGTCCTCGAAGGGCACTCCCGCGACCGACCCAGCCGCCGCTTTTCGGCATTCGCTCTTTCGTCAAGACTGCGCCTGAGTAAAAAAAAAAAACAGAAGAGAAGAAAACTAGCCCTGCTCACTGCTAAAAGGGGCAAAAAAAGAAAAGAAACGTACAAAGCACTTCGTCCCGCATGCGCAGACCAAGGGGTTCCTGTACCAAATAAATAACGTCAAAGCACTGGAAAAAGAAAATACTACATCGTGCACCGACAACACACACACATAAAAAAGAAAACAACCCTAACGCCTTCAACGAGGCTAACACACGAACCGTGCCGAACCCAGAAACTAAGCAAACAAAATAGGTTCATGCTACATCACGCGGTACAACGCTCATAATACTAAGCGGAACACTTCCTCACCCTGTGCAATTAAACTAGTACGTTCTAAACAATAACAAAACAAATTAGGACAAGATACATTATGTGCAGTCATCAACGCCCAAATGGGGACACACTAATACAGACAGTGCCACGTAACATGCACACTCTTACAAACCGAGTAAAAAGAGAAAACATGCGCTTACAGCTTTGCTGGAGGGGAGAGACAACTGACCACACAGATTGGGCTGGGGCGGCCGGGGCGGCCGCGCTGACTGAGACCGAGAGAAGTGAAGTCAGCACGGGGGCGAAAGCGCCTGCCGTTTAGTGTGCTATGATCACTGAGGTGATGAGCTGGCCGACGGAAGCCTGGATAAGCGTGGGTACCTTGTCATCACCGCGCAGAGCCACTGTGCTCTATCGCCAAATAGTCAGCCCGTGACACCATTTAAGTAAAGCTCTGCTTGCTTCTCGGCATAGGTCCCTTCAAGTCGCAAACGACTACCTGCCAAGGACGCATACTGTCAAATGGCTTCACAATTCCAGGCGGCTTCCCACCGTGCGCCCTTGCCGTTTGACAGACATGGCAGGATCGGCAACAGCGAAAATGTCTCGCTTCGTCCCGGGCCAGGTCACGGAGCGACTCAGTTTACCAAAACTTTGGAGCCGCCTAAATGCCCGGCGAATGGTTCGTCATGAGCTTAGCGCAGCAGTGCGCAACTCAGACTTAGGGGGTTACCACATTAAATGGTTCAATTGCCTCATCATCGGTGGCTACGTAGTTAAGCACGAGTCCTTCACCGTCCAGCAGAAATGAGTCCCCCGGGGCGTCGGCGACACACGCTGACTTCAGCCCCCCTCCCGCGCCTGCTACAAGACAAGTAGCATCTCGGCGCACGCCCGCAGCAGGACAAGCTACGTCTCGGCGTCTAAAAAAAAATCAAACAAAAAAAATTGTCTCCCAGAGACCGTCGCACATCCGGCGACAAAACGGGTCATTCTGCTGTCCGGCTACTAGCTCTTTTCGGCTCAATACAACCGCCTTGCAACGGGCATCCCTTCCCCTTGATTTTACAGCCGAGGCCCGTCCGCTTTCCCAGCGGCATGGAGTTTCGCGAAAAGCGCCTGCCCCTCTCTGCGGGGTGTCCGCGCGCCCTTTCTCAACTCTGGGCCCTCTTCCTCCACTCAACGGCTGTGTCAATTTCGCCTCCCTCACGGGCGCACGCTTTTGCGCCGCCGGATAAAAAGTCACACTTGGACAATAAATCTCGATGGATTACGAAGCACGAGATAGCGCGTCAACTACCATGTTCGTGCTCTACTCTCAGGGGACGGCAACAAGCATATATCTCGCGTGCACTACTCCGAGTGGCGGCTGTGGCCTTTCTCCCGGAATACGTATACCGCCGCTCCAGTGGGGCGCGGTTGCACCGTCGCACTGCCCCGTGGGGCTGCGTGAACGAGGGGTGCACGCACACTCGCGTACGGAGGGGCAGTCGCCTCGTCCCCGTAGCAGCTACCGCTAGCGGATAAGCAATAAGACTGATTCCGGTTGCGTACTCAGCTTAATTAGCGGCCAAAGGCTAATGAGCCAATGGCCCCACGTTGGGCGCCAGTTTGTGGTCTCTCTACCTCGCAATATGCATAACCCTAGCATTGCACAAGGCAGGCATTCATGCACACTGCGAGGAACCACCGTGGGTTCGAGCTAGTTGCGCACGCTCACGATACTGAAACGCCGTCGCGCCAACTTAACACCGCCTCTGTTGGGCAGGTGGAGAAGGGGGCGACAAAGGAATATGCCCAGGGTACGGAGGGAAGACGTTTATTTTACACTGACGTTCTAATCACATATTTTACAGTCCCAATTACATAATTTACAGTACAGGTATACGTACTTCCCGTTAGGTGAAAAGGGCGATGGGGCGCCACGCGCAAGTGCACGCGTTTCGTCGGCGCAGAGCCAGTGGGCTCTTCTGCCAGGGCAAATTCCGGGGTGTCTACCTCGCAATATGCATAACCCTAGCATTTCACAAGGCACGCATTCATGCACACTGCGAGGAACCACCGTGGGTTCGAGCTAGTTGAGCACGCTCACGAAACTGAAACGCCGTCGCACCAAATCAACACCGCCTCTGTTGGGCAGGTGGAGAAAGGGGCGACAAAGGAATATGCCCAGGGTACGGAGGGAAGACGTTTATTTTATACTAACATTCTAGTCACATATTTTACAGTCCCAATTACACAATTTACAGTACAGGTACGTACTTCCCGTTAGGTGAAAGGGGCGATGGGGCGCCACGCGCAAGTGCGCACGTTTCGTCGGCGCAGAGCCAGTGGGCTCTTCTGTCAGGGCAAATTCCGGGGTGCTCGCACGTTGTGCGCGCGCGCATCGCCGTGCTGGCCGGATCGGCTCGCAGCAGCGAGGGAGACGGGGCCCATTCGCTCACAGGCGCGTACCGCACGGCGTGTTCGTCGAGTGGTAGGTACGGCCTTACTATATGCAAGCGTAGGGACAACAGGAGCAGCCTTAGGCACGGGCCGCAGCCGGAAGGGCTGGTGGGCTTTCGCCGGCGCCACAGAGTGGCAGCCGGCTGGTAAAGAAAGCGTCACATACCTTCGGCCAACGCCTTCGGCGTCCTGGAAGCGTCTCCCCGAACGGACCCCCGCGCAGGGCGCGCGTTCGCGTCCCGGCGAGAGTCGGGTTCGGGCCTCGTTCAAACGGACCAATGAGGTGAGGTTAGCTCCGCTACCAGGGCGGAGCGCCCGCTGCGTGACAGTGTTTTATCGCCGCAACGGTCTCTGCAGGCTTCACCTCACGCACGAGTTTGAGAGACGGCTCGGCTCTACACAGTGGCGCCAAGACGAGCCGGAATTTCGGGGAGAGAGGGGAAAGGTGCCGCGCGACGCCACAAACCCAGTGATCGCGCAATGGCTTGGGTGTCAGGATCCCCACAAGTGTTTTGTTCGTTTTCTAGCACAACAAAGAACAACAACTTGATTGATATATTTGCCACATTTATGAAGGGCCAACAACTGATCCAATTTTCAGTTCACTAATTACTAGGGGTGTGCGAATATTCGAAACTTCGAATATTCGATTTGAATTTTTTGGTATTCGATTCGATTCGAACGACACTTTTATTGTTCGAAATATTCGAACCACCCAAAACTAAAAAAAAAAAAAAAATTCAGAGCATGTCTGTATCGGTGTTTATGTACAGTGGACTTTCGATGGTACGAATCTGGGGGTGCGAATTTCGGGATGATACGAATTTCCGAAAAGTCCCGGCGAAATTGCATCGTTTGCAATGGGAAAAATTTCGGCTGTTACGAACGGACCTGCGCGGCCCGGCGGAAGATACGAACAAGCCGGCGAGGCACCCGACTGCCGAACGAGCAAGTGACGGCTCTCACTCCCCTGTTTGTCACTCTTTCTCCAGAAACGGCCGGACTGTTGTTTTCTGCTCGCGAAAACGCTCTGCGCACGCCCAACGCGCTGACACCGCCGCGAAACCACCCCCCATAGCCACCCCCACGCTGCGCGCGGCGCGGCCGGCGGCGTCAACATGGCGTCGGCTCCAGCCGCGAAGTGGCGCAGGCGCTCGGGCGACCGCTTCTAACCGCTCTTTAAAATGCGGCTCAAGGGAGACACGAAGTTGCTTGTGCGGTAAAGGAGCTGATAATGCATGCGAAAACGGTACCATAAAACATCATCCGCGCCGCTAATAAAAGCGCCCATAAAATATTTGCCGGGGTGCTAAGCCTAACCATCTCCGGCGGAGCCAAGCTGGCTGTCTCGATCTCATCGCAAGTAATCAGGCTCCTCCATTCTGCCGCGCGCATCGTGCGTAATTTTCTGACCGAGGTAGGCGCTACCGCGTGCGCGAAATCGTCGATGTGGGCGTGAAAATACAGCGCTCGCAGAGCCGAGGCGAGCGAATCGCGCGCAAAAACGCACCATGCGGTTCACGCTTGACTGTTGCGGCGTGTAGCGAGCTTGGGTACAGCGAGTGAGGAGACGAGCGCGAAGGTTTACGTGCTCCAGAAAGGGCTGCTTTGCGACATGGGGGTTAAAAAAAGCAGAAAAAATCACGAATTTCTTCACGCGAAAGTAAGAAAAGAAATAAACGAAAACTTTTTTCAGCGCCCAATTTTTTGGTCTGTGTTGGCTAATACGAATTTCGGATGATACGAATATTTTTCGCGGTCCCGCGAGATTAGCATCATCGAGGTTTTACTGTATCAGCGTGCGGCAATGTGCACGGGCTCGGGCATGCCAGCCACTAGTGTCTCAAGTGAGCGGCTGTTTTCGGTATCTGGTGGAGTCGTGACGAGCAGGAGGTTGTCACTGCTCCCCGAACATGTAGAGCAGTTAACCTTTCTCCATGTTAACATTTAAGTGAGTGCAGACCTTAACCTGTTGAGTGCAATGGTATTGTGTAATTCCTAATTTTACTTTGTGTGATTTGTTGTGAAATAAAGTTGCAGTTTTTGTGTCTCTAGATGGTGAAAACATTAATTTTACAAAAACAATAAGTATTCGTATTCGAAAAATATTCGAAAAATATTCGATTCGATTCGAACTTTGTTTTTATTATTCGAATTCGCTTCGAAATTAAAAAATTGATATTCGCACACCCCTACTAATTACATTTCTAAGACAACTTCCCCAACACCCTTTTTTTTTTTTATCTACACATGTACGTGTCCCTGGCTGTCTGGCCACGGCACTTTTTTTCCAGGCACATACATATTGTGGCACCTTCAGACACTAAAAGAAAACAATAACTGCCTAACAGTGTGCCAATCATTCCAGAACTGCCTTCGCCAGGCATCCGGGTACTCTGGAACAGTAGTGTACGCAGAATCTCATTACGGGAGGGGACAACGTAAAAGAAAAAAAGGCAAGAACAAAGAACGGACAAAGTATCAAAAAGGAACAAGTTCAAAATCAAAAATGAAATAACTCCGAGATGCCGTTACCACACTCCACATGACCTCCGATTGTTTTGTTCACTTTTTTTCTTCAGGGGCGTTACAAAATGCCTGACAGTAGCAGTGGGAGCAGGCGGCGAAGCCAAGTAAACTTTGTGGCAGCAGACAGAGCACCACCTTCTGGTTGGTTCACTCAAACACTCCTACTATTTTGAGCAACTCCTAAAAGGACCCCGCTGTTTGACTTATGTGGCCTAAGGAGTAGTGCAGTTGAACCTCGTTATAACAAACACTGATACAGCGAATTATCAGCTATAGCGAACTAAATGCAGACTTTGGTTGATCACGCTTTATCTCAACGACACCTGTTCTTTTAAAACGAAACTGAAACCGTGATAGCTGCGCGATATCGGATATAACGAAGAAATATTTGACCAGAGGCTGAGAAGAGTCCATAGACACTGTGGAAAACTTCATCCCGCTCAGTGCTGTGAGTAGCCACCTGGCAAAGATAACACCCTTCATCAAATAAATAAGGACGGTGGCCTGTTTCGTAAAGTGAACTTTGTTCTGTTGCAATTTCACGAACTCATGTTTCGGTTCACTGAGCTCAAAATGCAACAACGAGAAAGGTCAGGGTTGCCTTGTTTACAATGGGTTCGAAGCCAAAAAAATACATTTTTGTGTTAAGTATTTTTGCACGAGCCAGATTTTCAATTTGTTGGAGCCGGTTCTTACATCTACTGTTATAACGAATATCGGTTATAACGAACTAATTGGTTGTCCCGATACTACTTCAATATAACGAGGTCCGACTGTATCACAGGTTTTGGCGCGAACAGGCTGGCTTCCAGCTCCAGCAGTGCAAAATTTTCCACAAGACTCGCGTTTTCCTTTCACTTTAACATGTTCTCTTCCCTCAATTGCATGGATTCTTTTCGTAATTAAGGATGGTTTAGAATCCTTTAGGTAGGTTCAGGGGTGAGGTGTGACATATTAACGCGTTTAATTTACGTTCTGCACCGCACCGGTCGTGTCGGGCTTGCACCAACCTCAGAACGGAATACTGCACGCCAGCGCTCTGGAAAGTGCTGGCGGACACACACGGGAGGTATTTCTCCACCCATCCTTGGCCATCGCAAGGTGTCCCCATCCCTTACCCATCTTTGAGAATTCATTTGTATACAGTGAAATTAAACAAAATAAGTGGATCGAGCGAAGGCCCCACCATCAGTGAAGCAACAACTAACAGAAAGCAAAGCCTCAAAAGTGCCGAAAACATGGGCGGCTGAAGACAAACGGCACACGCACTGCTCATGTCTCAACGATGCCTTTTCATTTGCCTCAAGAGTGCACAACTCAAGGAGGAAGAAAAAAAAAAGAAAAGCCCGCTGTCCAGGACATGCCAAGCTTTGTCCCCTTTGTAGCATATTAACATGCCAGCTCGTCTGTTGTATCTCCCCCCGCTCTTTTTTCTGTTAGCGGACTTTCACTGAATCCCGACCGGCAGACGCAACAGCAACTGCGCTCACTTCGCGCATGGTAGTCGGGAAGGGTGCCCGACCGCAGCACGTGCCAGTTCTCGCCTTGACCGGGCAGCTCGAGGTCACAGGCCAGCTCCAGTACGGTGATGCCGAGGCTGAAAGGGGAGAAAAATTACAGCCGCTCTGAAAGCTGTCGGAAGTGCAGAGCAGTGATTCGCCATAATGGGCTGTAGCGCCGTTATCCGCTTACTGCTACCACTCCATGCAACTCAAATTTCCCGCCTTCGAAGTGCTCACGCGCCCCCTGCCCGAAACTGAACCAGCAGCAGTTCTGTTCTCTTTGTGCTTTTCTCCCCGCACGTGCCGGCGATGCACCACCACATTTTGCGCAAGCGCGAGGATTGGATTGGATTGGATTGGAACGGATTGCATTGGATTTGGATTGGATGATAATCAGCTAATCGTAGACAACCAGGAAAGCTAAGAATAACCAGCTGAACCTTAGCTCACGCTACGTATATCTTGGCATAGCCGAGCTAAGCCGCCGCTAAGCACCAGTGGTTCACGAGTTTCGAGCGCTTATGACTATACAGGGTGTCCCAGCTATCATGCACCAAGAATTAAAAAAAGAGTAAAGGCGTAACTCGAAAGAAACCAGGTGCATAATGTTTGCAGTACTGTGAAGAAGCGGACTATATTTTTTTCTTTAATGAGACTTAATTAACTAATTGTAATTAATTATCTAACTCGAGAAATACTCTCCTAATCACTAAAGTGTCAATGAGGCACTTGTAGGTAACCACGAGGGGCATCTAACTGCGCTATTTTCAGCGATGAACTAATTGCGTACACATTTATTCTGACTGATAAAGGAAACCCGCGAAATATGAAAAATACCACGTGACGGCGCCTCCGCGCGCACCGTAAAGCAACGCCCTCAAACAGGCTGCCTCTGAGTTAGCCAGAATGAAATAGACAAAAGAAAGAAAGAAGAAATCGTGACTGAGTTTGTTCCTTATCTGCACACGCGTCCAGCGAATCTTGCTGCTGCTGCTCCTTCCATGCATGCTATTATCAAGGTGATGCGCTGTCTCTTCGGGCGGGTAACACGCAAAGCAGTTGCTTTCAATCAGCTTTGTTTGGGGACGCTGCTTTACAATGCGCGCGTAAGCGTCGTCACGTGATATTTTTCATATTTCGCGGGTTTCCTTTATCAGTCAGAATAAATGAGTATGCAATTAGTTCGTCGCTGAAAATAGCGCAGTTAGATGCCCCTCGTGGTTACCTACAAGTGCCTCATTGACACTTTAGTGATTAGGGCAGTATTTCTCGAGTTAGATAATTAATTACAATTAATTAATTACAATTAATTAATTAAGTCTCATTAACGAAAAAATTACTCTCCGCTTGTTCACAGTACTGCAAACATTATCCACTAGGTTTTCTTCGAGTTACGCAATTTCTCTTTTTTTAAACCTTGGTGCATGATAGCTGGGACACCCTGTATAAACCGCTTGGCTTTCAAAGCCTCTGGGTCACGCCGCGGCGAAACCGTGACAGGCTACACCGTAACGCCGTGACGATATGCTTGGCTCCGGCGAGCGAGCTAGGACGACAAGGCGAGCGCCTAAAGTGCTCTGCACTTCAAAAAAGCACAGGTGGAAGGTTGAGGGAACTAACTATGCTCCCCATTAGAGGGACCCTAAGGTAAAAGAACAGGTTGGCCCATGCTGGCAGATTACAGCATCAAGAATGGAAATATGCCGTCACCGCCATGTCACTGCCTTCTCCATTTCTTTGCACTACAACTTCGTCACAAATTCTGAATGGGGGAAGGTGAGTGGCAGATCTTATTTAAACATTCTTGAGGGGGGACGCGGCTCTTAAAACAATTTCTTTTAATTTTTAAGTAAACTCTGCGAAGCTTGTCACTCTTGCTGCTTTTTTTCCACTGATTTCAAATATGGCATTATTTTTTAGTAAGTCGATTAGTTACAAAGATAATTAGAGATAATTAGTCATTTTTGGAGGAACAATAGACAAAACAGTGTTGGTCATAGCACTCCAATCTTTATATTTTCCAATACTACTATTGAACCCTGGTAAGTGCGATAAGAGAATTGGTTTTTTGATGCACCACTTGGAACTAATTTTACAGCTCATTAAACTTTGGTGGCACCAGTGGCAACGAACCATTTTGAATGCCCATTTAAAACATCAAAGTTTAACGAGCTGTAAACTTAGTCCCAAAATGGTGCTTCAAAAAACCAATTCTCTTATTGCACTCACCAGGGTTCATAGTATTGGAAAATATAAAGATTGCAGTTTTATGACCAACACCGTTTTGTCTACTGTTCCTCCAAAAATGGCTACTCATCTCTAATTATCTTTGTAACCAATTGACTGACTCAAAGAATTGATTGTAGGGTTTAACGTGCCGACGTAACGCAGGCCATGAGGCGTGCCATAGTGGAGGGCTCCAGATTAATTTTGACCACCTGGGGATCTTGATTGTGCTCCAAAATCTCGTACACACGGGCGTTTTGCTCTCCTTCTCCATCAGAAAAGCGGCCGCCGCAACCGGAAATCGAACCCGCGACCTCGTGCTCAGCAGCGCAACGCCTTAGCCACTGAGCCACCACAGCGGGTAGACTCAAAAAATAAGGGCATATTTGAAATCAGTGCAGAAAAAGCAGCAAGACTGACAAGTTTCAGAGAGCTTAGTTAAAATTTAAAACCCCCCCTTAAGTTTGATCATGTGAGTGATAAACAAAGAACGACTGAAAGGTAGGCTGTGATGTGGTTGGATTCGCCCATGTTTTGTCTACAGTGCGGTACCACTTAAGTGGTCTACACTTACTTGTATTCACGGCAAATCTAATCTACCCCTAGAGGCCACGGTTCTACCATACACCAGTAAAGCTACCCACTGCATCGAATAGCCATCTGGCTCCGCCTCCATTCCCGCACAAAATCAGTGGGAAATTCTCCTCCACACGACTCCAGCGTCGACCACAAAACTGCATGCGTGCAAACACACCTGAACACATCAGCCGCCTTCGTGAAGGTGCCCTCCATAATCTCTGGCGCCAAGTAGCACGGGTCACCTTCCAGAGGATCTTTCGAGTCGTCCTGTAAGCACCAACAAGCGAAAAATGCCATCACATCAGTAGCACACCAGGTACGGGTAGCCTACAACACCGTTTAATAATAGCTCCCTCACAACACGATCTCAGCATAACGTCGGAGAGTAGACATAATGAACACGGCCTAATGGAGAGTAGCTACACGCTTAAGCGGGGACACTGGTCTTGAGGACATTTTTGTTATTTTTTAGCCTTTGTGCTTGAGACTTACACATGCGCATACAGTCGAACACGGATACATCGAATTATTGTCTATATCGAACAGTCTGAACATCTCTTTCGAAATCCCATGCAAAAGTATAGCACTGTTGTACGCGTGTATAGAACTCCCGATCACGGACACATTCAATATTGCCACGAACCATGCACTGGGTTTGTTTGTTTGTGCTTTCTTTTTTACTGCCCGGCCTCACCCGGATGTGTTATCTGTGTCCCAAGCGAAGCGCGTGTTCCATTCTTACGCCACACGGGTTATCTCCTTCTGATAAGGTGAGTGTTTCGCCCCTAACGTCACTAGGCCTAGAATAATCCTCTTTGATCTACAATGTTCTGGATGAAAATTGACACTTCGAGAAACACCCGCGGCGAAAGATAAAACCCTGCAGAGCAGACACCGCGGTATCCGAATCGCCGACGCTCGCCTGCACACATCACTTTGTTGACTGCTGCTTCGCCACCTGTGTATATTCTTTGATTTGTTAGGGGAACACAAGTTCGCTCCAGTAAAACTTGTTTTCCTTGAAGACAACTGCGTCGTCTTTGGCTTCCGTGAAAATATATCGAATGGTGTGTCGCAAGTTTTCCTGACGAGTGGATGCGATGATGATGACTTCTCGCTGGCGCTGCCGCTCTCGGTAAGGAAAAGAAGGTGGCGCCGCGTTGCTTCGACCGTCTTCAACACCTGCTGCTCACAGGCAAGTTTCCTTCATGCACGCTAGCATGGGGGGCAACCACATGGGAGCGAAAACGCATGGGAGCCACATGGGAGCGAGTGACCGGGTTTCCTTTTCCAACCAAACCGAACCAAATGTTCCCAGTCAGCTACTGCAGCCGAGCCTGCGTCGGTGTTCAGATTTGCCCCTGTTGTGGCACAGTGTACAACGCCGGATTTTATAATTTGGACGGCATTCGTAACTTGAAGAGAGAGTGGCGAACTTTACGACGCAAAAGAAGAAACAAGCGAATCTCACAGACATTTTTTCACGTTAAATGAAGTGCGGTGGTCATTGCGCTGCGGTTCGAATTTTCCGCGCTGTGAGGAACAAAACAGTGAGCTACCGCTTGTCACATTCTTGGAAAGCTATCAGTGATGTGCAGAGTTATCACACAATCTTCAGACAGGCATATTTTATATTTCGAATTACTGATATCCCCCTGGGGTTCGATATATCCGTGTTCGACTGTATTAACATCCTGAGCACAAGTATATGCAACCTGTTTTCGTCTAGGTGGTGCAAGTTCAGAGTTGTGCAATATGTCCTGTCATTCCATTTCGGGCAATTTTTTTTATCATCTACCTACGAAATACTCGAATACTTTTTATTCCTTTGTCTTCTAGAAGGACCAGGGAGTGCAACTATGCCACAGCAGGAATTTTAACCTTGTTTCAGCAAACGCAGTAAACTTATGAAAAGTCAGGTCATCAATTTCCAATGCTGTAAAATAAACTGCATAAAAAATTGTGCTAGTAATAAGATATTCTATATTTTTGGGCTTTTATTGCACAGTTCAGTCCTTAAGTTTTTTCAATGCAGCAAAAATCATACAAATCTGACCAGTACGTCTCAAGATACTGCACCCAACAGTTGACCTCGTGGGAAAAAAAGTGGTCCTGAGAAAACAAGCCATGACGTTTGGAAATAGGTGAAAATGCTCAATTAGGCAACTTCAAAGGGCGACAGCTTTGTGAACGCTTTTGGTACAGCCATAATATTTTGCAGGTACATTCTATGAGACCTGTAGTAGACTGTGAATAAAATTAATACAGAAAATTGATTTTTTTTTTGAAATTTTTCGTTCTCAAGACCAGTGTCCCCCACTTAAATGTAGCATTAATTTCATGCTAACTGCATTATCCCATCTTAACTCGTATCCAGATCTACCTATAAAGACGAATACTGCCACACACCACACTCCCGAAGCAACATTTCCAGGTAGAACAGACAAAGTCACTTTTTCAGACAAAAAGAAAAAATTGTGGTGTTCAATGTGCCATTAATTTAGAATTAATGGCACATTAAACATCATTAATGAATTAATTAAGACCATCTGGCGATCTATAACATGCACTGAAATCTCGCTTTTTGCCTCAAACTGAAAAGATAGCCACTGCCGCCGGGATCAAAACCGTGTCCTTGCGCTTAGCAGCCACTGAGCCACCACGGCAGCTGTTTTCAGACAAGCCAAAAGACAAGCCTGAAGTCAACTTTGCCACAGTGAAGCTTTCCGCAAAGAAAACAGGAACGTGGAAGTTGCCAACGAACCAGAGTGAGATCCAAAACCAGGCCAAAGTCGCCGAGCTTGCAGAATCCCTCCTTGGCGATGAAGATGTTCTCAGGCTTGACGTCGAGGTGAACCAGGTTGTGGTCGTGTAGGTGCTTGAGGCC
This sequence comes from Haemaphysalis longicornis, assembly GCF_048455015.1. Taxonomy (NCBI): domain Eukaryota; kingdom Metazoa; phylum Arthropoda; class Arachnida; order Ixodida; family Ixodidae; genus Haemaphysalis; species Haemaphysalis longicornis. The sequence continues at coordinate 24,443,174 of NW_027526225.1, forward strand.
CTGGTCAAAAGAGTGCGATCCGTCCAATGAAGACCACTGCCCTTGTGGGCATGTGGCATAATAATGGCAACGTACAACTACTGGTTACTCAACTCCCACTGTTCACGAGAATAAATGCAAAACTTGACGGTTTTCCCCAAGATGCATTGATGTTCCTCAAACAGAACAAATTCAGGGGTGAGACAGCTGAGTCGGATTTGGGAGCAGTTTCTGGAGCAGCGGAATCTCAATTTTGGAGCAGAAGGAATTTGATTTGGAGCAGAACAACAGCATTCATTATGTCACCTTAGCAGCCTAAAAAATTAAAGTTTTGGCAACTCGGAGGGGAGAAGTGCACTTACGGTTTTGAAAGTACGTAAAACTGAAACAGAATTTCAATAAAGTTTTTTTTACCAGAGTATCATAAGGTACGAACAGCGCTACCTTTTTACAAACCATTTTTAAATTCTTAAGCTCTATGCATAGATAGCATGGAGCTCCATTGAAAATATCGAATTGAAAAACTAAGCAATCGTAAGGCATTTTATTATCGCGAATGCCGATATTATTATTTTCGTAATCAGAGACTCGGCTTTACGCACAAGTGGAGAGCCACAGCAAAAGTTGCGCAAAGCGAGGTGACAGTCGCCGCACCCCAGCAGCCCTCCCATTTCAATCCCCAATGTGCACGCTCACTACGATTCGAGTAACGTTGGTATGTTCAGCCACGCCCCTTTTGGCATTAAATTTCACTTCAGATAGATGAACCATTGTTACTAGCGTGCAATAATAGCCCGTCCCGCTATTGGACACTGCTTAAACATTTTGCGGCTACAGTGCCTCCATTCACGCGCGTCGCTGTACGGCGGCGCTAGCATCGAGGCACCCTATTCGCGGCGATGTAGATGCGGCGCCACTTCTGCAGTGTCGATTGTCCCAGTCCCACCGCTCACAAGCTCGCTGTCAAAGGCAGCAATAACTCAGCTTTTTATAACACTGCAGATTCCGAAATTTCAATTCCAGCACGCACCGCGCCTCACACTCACGGCCGAAACACGGCATTGCGTGCACCACGTTGTTTTTGATGAACTCCCGTGTTTCGAGTGGCGCAACTCCCCACAACAGATCGAACGACAAAATATAAACCACCATAACCAGAACCATGGTATAAATCGGCGCAGAGCACTGTTTGTGATCTATGAGCAACTGCTTCTCTTAGCGGCCATGTTTTCCAATCTTCACCCCACTGAGATGGCGGCGTCTAGTAAGGTTGTCCCGAAAATTGCCCTTTTTCATCAACTTTCACATGTAGTTTTCCAGCGGAGAACACATAAGTATTTTTCCTACAGGACTTTGCAATGATTCTCGATGGGAAACCTCCTCACAGAATATAAAATGTGCAACCCAACATTGTGACTGTCGGAAAAACTATCTCGAAAACAATTTTATGGTTTTTTTTTTATTTAATGATCAATCAAACCTGTACAAGCAGCATAACCTTGGAGGCGCTTGAAAATTATGCCTTCAGTAAGCATTTTTCCCCACTGAAACTGACGGGAGCGTTCAAATCCTTGGCTGTCAGACGGTTTTGGAGCAGTTTGGTGCAATTTTTGCAATTTCCAAGCTTTTGGAGCAGCGTGGCGCAGAAAAACAAGTTTGTATCAAAACTGCGCAATATGCGCAGCTGTCTCACCCTTGCAAATTATTCAGGTCAGAAGGCTGCATCAGATGACACCGAATAAATGAAGGTCGCCTGCAACTCTAAGTAATACGGCAACAAAATGCCAGAAACATTACAAAAATAGGGTCGCTGGGGAATACCTGGTGCTTTTTCGGGTGCAAGGCTCGTGGCATGCGTGCCTTCAAACATACTACACTTGAGGACTGGCCCATACAAGCACGTCCAATCACTACACCAACAATACCTGCACAAGCCCAAAAGCCACGCCAAACAGACAAAGTTTTGTCCCGTCGCGTTCCATACACCCGCAAACAACTGGTCGCTTTCGCCAGAGCTAAAGCTGCGCCCTTCTTTTTACGCTACAAAACCTGGTACACTGATTCAGAGCAATATGTTTTTGACAAGGTTTCTCAACAAGTGAAAGCACTCTCATAGCAACCGTACCACATTGAGATGCTGAACTTTCGGTGCCAGTAAAGAATGCCTTGCAAGTTTACAAACAAGCGCATGGGTGCGACAGCTCAGTGAGCATAGAGTCAGCCGCCGCAATCAGGGGTGAGACAGCTGAATCAAGTTTGGGAGCAGTTTTTGGAGCAGCAAAATCTCGATTTTGGAGCAGAAGAACCTTGGTTTGGAGCAGTTAACGACATTTATTATGTCACCTTAGGTGCCCAAAAAATCAAATTTTTGGCAACTCGGGGGGGGAAGAGCACTTTTTAATCAGTTTTGAATGTATCTAACACTGAAACAGCCTCTTAAAGTTTTTCTACCAGAATATCACGAGGTACCAAATGCACTACCTTTTTACGGGCCATTTTTGAATTCTTAGACTATGTATAGATAGCATGGAGTTCTGTTGAAAATAACAAATGAAAAAACTAAGCAATCGTAAGGCATTTGTATTATCATGGGAATGCCGAAATTATTATTTTTGTAATCCCAGACTCGGCTTTAAGCACAAGTGTAGAGCCACGGCAAAAGTTGCGCAAAGCGAGGTGACAGTCGTCGCACCCCACCAGCTTTCCCATTTCAAACACTAAGGTGCACGTTCACTACGATCGATCGTAATTTGAGTAACGTTGATATGTTTAGCCATCTCCCTTTTTGCATTATATTTCACTTAAGATTGATTAAATATTATTACTAGAGTGCAATAAAATAGCCCGTCACGCTATCGGACACTGCTTGAACATTTTTCGGCGATGTAGCCTGCGCCGCCCCTTTTGAAGTGTCGACCGTCCGATTCCCGCCGCTCGCAAGCTCGCTGTCAAAGGCAGCAATAACTCCGCGTTTTATAACAACGCAATGAGTCCGAAATTTCACTTCAAGCGCGAACCGCGCCTCACACGAAACGCGGTGAATTCGTGGGCACCGCGTTGTTTTCTATGAAATCCCCCTTTCGAGTGGCGCATCTTCCCGTAACAGATCAAACTAAATGTAAACCTAGCCACCCCCATAACCAAAAGCACGGTAGAAATCTGTGAAGAGCGGTCTGCCTGAACTAGAGTGAACTAGCCTGAACTACGAGCAACTGCCTCGCCCGCTGGCCATGTTTTCCGATCCTCACAATACCAAGATGGCGGCGCCCCGTGTACGTACGTAATGTCATTCCGGAGACACGGCGTTCAGAAAATTGCCGTTTTGTCATTAACTTGAAAAAGTTCTGTCGCCTCAGTAAACATCAGTATTTTTATACAGGACTTTGTAATGATTTTCGATGGGAAACCTTTAAAAACATACAGAATATAACATGTGCAACCCGACATTGTGACTTCGGAAAAAACTATTTCGGGGACCATTTTATGCGGTTTTTTTTATTGAATGATCAGTAAATTAATTTTTACAAACAGCATCACCTTGGGGGTAATTGAAAATTATGTGGTCAGTAAGCATTTTTCCCCACTGAAACTGATGGGAGCGTTAAAATCGTTGGCTCACAGACTGTTTTGGAGCAGTTTGGCGCAATTTTACCAATTTTCAAGCTTTTGGAGCAGCCTGGCGCAGGAAAACAAATTTGTATCAAATCTGCGCAATATGCGCAGCCGTCTCACCCCTGCACAATTTAACAAATACTTATTTTGGCTTGCTTTAGAGGCGGACATTTTACAGGTGTAATTTGTCATCTTTGTCTAGGCCTTTTGAAGTTTTTCTGCCAAAATGGGGACCCACATCCTATTGCAAGAACAGCTGACTCCTGTTGATTCGAGGCTGTAGAGAGTGCTAATATCTAGTCGAATTACGCAGATTGGACACTGCTGGTTGCTTACAATACATGAAATCAAGTTAAAGTACTCAACTTACAAGGACCAACGGTATAAAAAACCAGAACGGTAAATTTCTTCAGCTGAGTGTTTTGTCATGACCAGGTTTGTTGAAAATGGACTAACTTGTGAGGCCCATCTAAGCATTGTCGGAAGTCAACTTAAAGTACAGCCCAATTAAGCATTCCTGAAACTGGGCTATAACTGCAGTATAGCTTGTCCGAGATGTCTAGATTATATCGTTGTGGGAGGGCTCTAATGACCCATCCAGTTAAGCGTCCCAATTAAGGGGGGACACTGCTCTTAAAACAGCTTCTTTAAGTAGACTGTGAAACTTGTCAGCCTTGCTCAATTTTTTCCACTGATTTCAGGTAAGCTATTATTATCTTTTGAGTAGGACAATTAGTTACCAAAATAATTAGAGATAATTAGTCATTTTTGGAGGAACAATAGATAAAACAGTGCTTGTCATAAAACTAATCTCTCTATATTTTCCAATACTATGAACCCTGGTGAGTGCAATAAGAAAATGGGTTTGTTGATGCACGCTTGAAACTGATTTTACAGCTCATTAAACCTTGGTGGCACCAGTGGCAAGGAACCATTTCGAATGCCTGTTTCAAACTCCAAAGTGTAATGAGCTGTAAAATTAGTTCTAAGCCGTGCATCAACAAACCCATTTTCTGATTGCACTCACCAGGGTTCATTGTATTCAAAAATATAGAGAGTACAGTTTTATGACCAACACTGTTGTCTACTGCTCTCCCAAAAATAATTATGTTGGTAACTAATTGCCTCACTCAAAAGATAATAGCATATTTGAAATCAGTGGAAAAAAAGCAGCAAGACTTACAAGTTTGACAGAGTTAACTTAAAGGGACACTGAAGTGAATTTGTCAAGCTCCCGCTTTTGCTTGCACTGCGTAGACTGGCTCAAATTACCACACTTTTCATTGTTTATCCGGTTGATAAGTCGGTAATTATTTTATAAAACGCGAAAGAAGAAAAACTACCATGCGCGGTCTGTGGCGGCCGCACCAACTAAAGGCCATGACGACAGGAGGAGGTGCACCTTGATTGAACGATGTCCCCGGTTAGCATTCAAACAAGTTTCGGTTTCGGTTCTGTAAAACATGCTTGACATCCGACGGCATCGTTGGATGGGCATTCTCGATAGTAATGGTCGTACTGCGCTTCTGCCATGTTGTCGGCTGTAAAATTCCTAAGATAAGCCTCCCAGGAGGGCTTGGAATAGTGGCAATCACTAGCCAAGGCCTACGCAGTGGATGAACGCCCTCTGCGCCACCACAGGCGCTCAAATGCCATGCGCTTTTCCTTCATATTTGAAGCTTGCCTCACTCATTCCTGTATCGTAAAAAGCGTGTTCGCACCAGGCCAAGGGTCTGCTGATTCTGGCCTGTGCCCACTGCCCGCAAGTAGTCGGTGCTTGCGGCAATAGCACGCCAACGAGAACTGGCTAGTGCGTCAGTGTCAGTCTGCATGCGTTCTGCAAACTCGTTCGTGGAACGTTACGGCCCAAAAATGGTGAACTCAGCATAGAAAACATTAACCGAAAACGGGGAAAAAAAAAAAAAAAAAAAAGCATGCACCCTCAGGGATTCGAACTTGCGACTTGCAAAACCGAAATCCTAACACTTCAAACCACTCGGCCACGAGCCAGCCTTGCCGAAGTGGGATATATAAGGTATATAATGTACAACCAGTTTACACTTTTATTTAGTTTTAGCATTTCAAGTACTTTAGGTGACTATTTGTTGTATAGCTCTCCTGCAGTGAGCGTCCCCGACTTCCACAATATCTCACGTCTAGCAATTGCATTTCTTAGACGGAAAAGCGTTCGCAGATGTGTGGTCGTGCTGCTGACCGCTGTTCTTGTTCACCCAGCGCAAAAAGTGCTTCCTGCTCCCCAGTTTTGCGCTGTACGGTAAAAGTTTCAGTTGATTTTATTTCCTTAGTACCTATATTGACTTCGCTGACTCTTCTCCCGCATTCAAGTGGCCTTAGATTTTCCTACTAGCAAGCGAAGTGTCGCATGTGCACTTGTGCAGCGCTTGTGTGGAACGACCCATACTCAGAGCTTGATACAGTGTACAAACTAACAAAGTAAAGAAAGGCACATTCTTCCATTCACAAAAGTGTTGTGGCTTAGTTTCAACTGAGCGAACGAATTGCGACGACCCGTCGGCGAGCCATGCAGTAGCGCAGCCAATTGCCAGCTCATCTCCTCCTGACGTCACACGAAAACGCCACAGAAAATGGGCGAGGGTGCAGAGAGGAGGACAGCATTTTCGAATTGATTTTTCTACTAAATAAAATCGCGTAAACGCGCCCAGAGTGGTCGTAACATGGCCTGGGGACTCCGGACTACAATTTGCGCTAGTAATCCCGCAATGTTTACAAATCACTTCAGTGTCTTTTTAAAAGTTAAAACAAATTGTTTGAACAGCCATGTCCCCCCTTAAGTAGGCTATAGCTGTACACCTTATCTATGAACATTGCTGCAAATGGGTTACTGCTGTATTGCCTCATTAAGTGTCATTGCAAACATTAACCAGCAAATATTAACATTAACACTAACATTGCTGACTGATTGATTGACTGTGGGGTTTAACGTGCCAACACAATGCAGGCGATGAGCCGCGCTGCAGTGGAGGGCTTCCGATTAATTTTGACCATCTGGGGATCTTTAACGTGCACCGAAATCTCGAACACACGGACGTTTTTGCTTTTCGCCTCCATCAGAAAAGCGGCCCCCGCGGCCGGGAAAACACTAACAATGCAAACATTAACATAATACATTGTAGTCTTAACAAACACTGCTGTAGGAGGGCTCTAATTTTATACCGTATTTACTCGCGTAATGAACCCACTCCCATAATGAACCCCCCCCCCCCCCTCTTTTCTTCTTGAGAATTTACTTTCTTGTCACCTCGCACAAAAAATGCAGCGGGACTAGAAAAGGTACTGTTCAATATGTTTTTATCTTAGCATGGCTGCTGATGCCGTCAATGATTGCAGTAACTTCATATCACTGGAGGTGTGGGAGGGCTGTCCCCGCTTTCGTGGCAAGCGGTCTATAAACATACTACCACCTATATGAACCACAGTTATAGACCATCTAGGTACCACTGTGAGCCATAACCACATATTCCACAAAGAGAAACGACAAGATGCAGTTTTTCACTAATATATTACTAGCGAGAAATTTGGCGCCACTGCCCAGGCGAGCCGTGCTTTAAGGGGTACTGACACCAATTTCTGGTGCTAATATTATTACACAGTTCGCTTCCTTTACACAACAGAATACCCTGGCTGAAATACGAGCGGCCTGCGACGCGGGGAACTTACTTAAATTTGATCTGGTTTATAACGCCCACGGAACAGCTCGCGCAGAGTTCCGCAGAAAATGTACATCAGCGTGCCGTCACTCCGTCAGAGGGAAAATAAGTGATGTAGCCGTCTGCCTCCAATGCTCATCAGAAACTCATGATGTCAGAAACTCGTGACACCACTTCACGCGTGCGCGGTCCGGTGAGCTACGGATAGGCGCCAGCGCGTTCACGAAGTGATACACGTAGTCAGAGCTACAGACATAACCACTGCCCAGAAAGACGCTCTTGCCAAAAATAAAGCTCCACACGCGGGAAAGAGCCGATAATGGAGCCCAGAATCCCAACACAAGCCGCTATCAGGTCTTTTATTGAAAGCGTTCATAAAATTTCTGCCGCAATAGTCGGCCGAACCCCTTCAGGCCGCTCATCCACTCAGCTCTGGTAGTGGGGCGGTCACATGTTTTGGCATCCGCACAAAACGGTGAGGTCATTCAGTGATTCTGTCACACGCGTCCTCTGAGCTGGAAGCACAGGAAACCAACACGGATGATTTGCAGGCCATTCAATGTAATTAATTATCGCGCGCTCAAGAATTTAAAGTGCTCTTTCGGGTTCGCCAGGCCTTTAAGCAGTGATAAAATAAATCAAAAAGGAACATAAAATTTTGGTGTCAGTATTCCTTTCAGCAAGTATGCCGTCATGTACTAGGTAGACGTGTTCCACTTGTCTTTAGCAAGGCTCGGCAACAAGTTCAACGGCTGCCTGAGGCTGCACAAAATTTGCAATATTAATATAAAAAGCAATTTAAAGTTTTTTAATTAATACAAAAGTGGAACTCCGAAAGATGCATTTTTCGGGAATTATTTAGAAGTTTCATGCAAACCATAGAGTTTCATACTAATATACACTAGAGGGAAATCTGGTGCCACCGTCTAGGGGAGCCGCGCGTGGGCGAGCGTTCCGTCATGTACCCGGCAGGCACGTTCCACTTGTCCCTGGCATGGCTCATGAACAGGCTGAAAAGTTGGTTCTGGCTGCAAAAAAAGCAATAATAATACTGTAGAAGGTTAATCAAATTTGTTTCGTTATTATAAAATTGAACTTGCGAAAATAATCATTTGTCAGTGATTATGTAGAAAGTACAGGCACGGTGAACAAGAAAAAAATGTTACCCTTTTTTGCTCATTCTGGCTTCGAGACAAAAAAGAAGCCATGTGGCTAACTAAGCCAAGTAAGCAAGGAACGTCGCTAGGCGGCCTGCGACTGCAGTGACAGATTTCCCTCTGGTATATATTAGTATGAAACTCTATGATGAAAACTGAACAAGGTACCAATTTTTCCCGATTCAGGCTTCAGGAGTGAGAAGAAGCCAGCTGGCCAGCCAAGCCAAGTACAAGAGGAACGTCGCTAACCGCAACAGCAGCCCCCACGCTTAAAAAAAGTGCCAGGTCTCCCTCTCGCCGGCGTTAGTGCGAAGCTCTGCGGGACGCGCACCGACCAGCAGCAGGTCGACCAGGTACTCCCAGACGGTGCGCTCGGGGATGCTGTGGTTCTCCTGGGCGTAGCTGGCCAGGCTGCAGCGGCAGAGCTCGGTCTGGATGTAGAGGCGGTAGTCCTCCTCCCAGGCCTTGACGAAGCGCACGCAGTGCGGGTGCGGGGGCAGCCGCTCGTGCTTGGCCACCTCCTGCAGCCGCTGCTGCCGATCGCGCTCGCCCCGGAACTTGTGGTGCGCCTCCTTCACCGCGTACCAGCGGTTGTCCCGCCGGCAGCGCACCTTGTACACCTGGGCAGACGTGCGGTTTCAGGCAAAGGGGCGACCGATGGGTGCCCGTTCCAGTCATGTGAACGGACGCTTAAAGGGGTCACGCCGACAAAATAAAAGTTTGGTTCCTCAAAGGGGCCATGAAGACAAAATGCCAGTTTCGATCGTTCAAAAGATGTCCTCGTTAGAATCAAGCTGACACCACTCTTAATGTGAACTTTGCTCAAGTAAGCTAGCTGTATAATTAGGGAAGAAGGGGGTAGCATTTCGGCTGGCGTACCCGCAAATGTTCCCGCCATTTTTTCGCGGGGCTACCATGGTTGCGAGACAAGGACTGCCCTTTGTTGATTAGCTCGCATCATACATTCGCGGGTACTACTAACGTATTGGGGCCCGCAAAGGCCGCGCATCTCTCAGCCCGCTCTGGTTACAATCCCCTGCGCGCTCGCGCCGCGGGCTCGGGCTCGAGCCCGGGTTGCCAGACCAGGACTGCCCTCCCCTTTACGGACTGCCTTTACGGGCCCCATACGTTTGTAGTACCTACCCTGGGGACGAAGCGGAAAAAAAAAGAACGAACCCGGGCTCGAGCCCGAGCCCACGGCGCGAGCGCGCAGGGGATTGTAACCAGAGCGGGCTGAGAGATGCGCGGCCTTTACGGGCCCCAATACGTTAGTAGTACCCGCGAATGTATGATGCGAGCTAATCAACAAAGGGCAGTCCTTGTCTCGCAACCATGGTAGCCCCGCGAAAAAATGGCGGGAAAATTTGCGGGTACGCCAGCCGAAATGCTACCAAGAAGGGAATGGACATGCGACCCACTAGCCCATTTCCCGCAACAGAACCTATGATGTCATACCAGCCAGCTCTGCGATTGGCGGAGGTCGGAAAAAGCAAACACAATTACGCAGGGCTTATAAGCTTGCCGAACGAGCTATTTGTGCTAAAATTCAGGTCAGAGATTCTTTTAAGGCAGTAAGAATGGTGGGACAAACAGTGGAAGTTACGAAAGCACACGTAAACATAGAAGCACCAATGCGTACTGCGGTTGGTACTGCGCGCACTAGGCTTGGTTTAGCTGCACAGGACTGGGGGGCTTTGGCGTTGTCTCAGACGACACTGGCCGATTTACGCGAGCGACGGTGTCTTACATGACCATATTTGTTGAGCGAGCACCATGTTTCACGAAACGATTATTTTCTACCTTAACAAAAACAAGCCAGGTACAAATACGGTCACATACCAACCAAAGGCAGAAAACGGCTTGCCGCGGTGTAGTGGCACCATCTAGGTTGACTAACAGTAAGAAAGGCTCCGCTCCACAAAGGCCTGTTCTTATGATGTCACTGCAAACATCGTTCAAACACACGCTTTAGCGTGAGAATCAAAATTTTAGCTTAAATTGCTTAATTTTGCACTGAATAAAGCCTCGTTTGCCTCCAGGCAAGCACGGGAAGTACTATAGAACACGAAATCTTTCGAATAAAACAAACATGCATTTTGCCTCCATGGCCCCTTTACTGCTTTGTCCCGAGGCAATGACGCCGCTTTGATGGCGAACTACAAACAAACGATCGGGATACCATTAAAAAAACGTATCTAGAAGTGGAGACTCCCTGGCAACTTTCCAGCGACGTCCCCATGACTTCGCGGAATCTTGATTGGCAGCTGCGAACCAAAGCCGCTGCCAAGAAGCAAGACTGGGCAATTGTGGTGGGGACTACTCCAGTTACGTTTCATCGTACAGTTGAACCCTGTTATAACAAACACGGATATAGCGAATTATCGGCTATGGCGAACTAAATACAGACTTTGGTTGGTCATGCTTCATTTCAATGACACTTATTCTTTTATAACGAAACTGAAACCGCGAGAGCCATTGGATATGACGAAGAAATATCTCACCAGGAGTCTGAACGGCTACATGAAAAAAAAAAAAAATAATAATAATAATATTGTTGTTTGAAGCTGTAGCAGTAAGGGCCTTTTGTTCATGGACACTCTGGAAAACTTCATCTCACTCAGTGCTGTGAGTGAGATCACCTCACAAAGATCACCTCCTTCATCAAATAAATACGGACACAGGCCTGTTTTGCCAAGCGAACTTTGTTCTGTTGTAATTTCACGCACTCATGTTCCCGCTCATTGAGTTCGAAATGCAACAAGGAGAAAGGTAAGGGTCACCTTGTGTATAGTGGATTCGAAGCCTTAAAAAATGCATTTTCGTACGAAGTATTTTCGCGCGAGCCAGATTTTTCATTTGTTGCAGCCGATTTTTACCTCTACTGTTACAACAAATATCGGATATAACAAACTAATTTGCTGTCCCGATACTACTTTGTTCTAACGAGGTCCGACTGTATCACTTGAATGGTAACAGTGTTGACAGTGATGACAGTGTTTTTAGTGGTGGCTTCTACTGCGCCACTCCTGCCCGTAACAAGTCCCTGTAGCATAGAATTTGAAGGTTTTTTAATATTACTTGAGTCTTTTCGGTTAAAAAACGCCTTTCGTGGCTAGAACAGAGCTGAGTGAATGAACAAAGGCTGGTGCTTTCAAACAAGCCCAAGTTGCGTTTTGTCTTCATAGCCTATTGAAGTGTTACGCAGGGTGGCATAAACCGACGTTTCATAAAACTAGAGCGCTACTCCGGAGACGCACAGTTTGAACTCCTCCAGGTACTCGCAGGCACTTTCTGGAGGAAGGGGGGAGACAGAAGATAAGCGCTTGAAGGACCATTTTTAGGTCGTCTTGGAGCGCAAAGCTGAATTTCCCATCGCAATTTATGACATTTTTTCAAATACAGGAAAACATAGCGCTCAATTAGCAAAGCGACGTATGTCATCATTATTTACGACATTGTTTAATTACAGCAAAACATAGGAATCAACTAGAAAAGCCACATATCTTGCCGCTATTAACGACACTCCTCAATTACAAAAAAAGATCGTGGGAATAAACAAGCAAAGCCATATTAGGGCCCATTATTGAAACTAAACCAACAAACGTTAAAAAAAAAAACTGAGAAAGTTACACTTCTAAAAACCTTCTATCTGAAATAGCGAAATTACTCAATTTTGCACCTAAAATTTTGCGCTCACATTCTTTATTACAATACATAATATGTAGCAAGGATATTATGCAATCATTAATGTTCAAGACAAATAGTTGGACATGAGGAATGAACATTTAGCTGCAATGTATCGCTGTTATTGAAACACTTATTAAAGGGGACATGAAGACAAAATACAAGTTTGTTTCATTCGAAAGATTTCGTGTTCTATAGTGCTCCCAGCACTTGTCCGGAAGCAAACGATGCTTTATTCACTGCGAAATTAATAAAGTTAAGCTAAAATTTTGATTCTCGCACCACAATGTGTGTTTGAACGTTTGTGATGACATCATAAGAACAGGTCTTTCAGCTAAGCTTGGAGTGGAGCGGAGCCTTGCTTACTGCTAGTCAACCTAAATGGAGCCACCACACCGCGGCAAGCTGTTTTCTGCCTTTGGTTGGTTTGCGACTGTATTTGTACCTGGCTTGTTTTTGTTCATGGAGAAAATAATCGCTTCGTGAAACATGGTGCTCGTTCAACAAATACGGTCACGTAAGACACTGTAGCTTGCGTCAATTGGCCAGTGTCATCTGAGACAAGCCCAAAGCCCCGCAGTCCTGTGAAATAAACCAAACATAGTGCACGCAGTACCAACAGCAGTACGCATCGGTACCAGTCGGTACTTCTATGTTTATGTGTGCTTTCGTGACTTCCACCGTTTGTCCCACCATTCTGAGTGCTTTAAAAAGAATGTGCCCTAAATTTAAGCGCAAATAGCTCGTTTGGCGAGCTTATCAGTTCTGCCTAATTGTGTTTGCTTTTTCCAGCCTCCGCCAATCACAGAGCTGGGTGGTATGACATCATAGGTTCTGTTCCAGGAAATGAGCTGGTGGGTCGCATGGCCATTTACTTATTTCCTAATTATACAGCTTATTTGGGCGAAGTTTACGTTAAAAGTGGTGTCAGCATGATTCTAACGAGGCAATCCCTTGATTGAACCAAACGTTCATTTTGTCTTCATCGCACCTTGTATTTGTATTTGTATCCCCACGACCCAACCACAGTCGTGGGGATACAAATAATAGATGTAAATATTTTTTTAACTTCTGCTGCATTTACTAGGCCTCACGTCAGTCTTACTTTACAATCTGGATCCCCAAAATTATTTCTTTTGTAACTGGAAATTTTTTATTACGCTCGCATTTTTTAAATTTTGACTTTTCCCAAACTGCACTTACCAAAATAAAGTACAGCCTCAAATGCCCACAAGACACTTGCGGCACTTTCCACAGCATCAACTATGAAAGCAACTGTCATACAAATGTGACGGTTGGACGTCGCCACTGGCTGCCGCGGACAACACGTGCTCACACAAAAACGTGCTCCCACGTGGTGAGACAACGTGCGCGGACAAACACGTGCTGCCACGAGGAAAGACCACGCGCGCGCGGAACATGCACCCCCCCCCCCCCCCCTGCGTATTCAGAAATGTTGACCTTGAAGCGCCCGGAAGGCTTGCAGGGTGGCGCGCCCGCACGCGGGGCGATGATTGGCCGATTCCCAGTATTCCCCAACGAGCTCGTCCTTGCCCTCCCTGTAGCAACGCAAGAAGGGTATAAGAAGGCGAGCGAACGAGGCACGAGGACTCTCTCCCAACTGGGCCCCATCCGGCCAGGCCGAACGAGGAAGCCGCCCGTAGGAGTCATCTGATCGCGCGCTCCCTCCCCAACCCGGGCCGAGATTGCGAAGAGGGGACCTCCGGCTTCTGAATCTCCCCAACTTCGTTGACCAGCCAGCCAACGGCCTCATCTCGGGACTGCGTCCACGGTCCAGCGGACTACGGACCACCTGCGCTGCCCGGCACGACAGTTCCGGTACCCACTCAACGGCCCAGCCGAGCACACGCACACTGCAACGCCGCATGTGAAAGAGTTTCCGGCTCCACGACCCGGCCTGACCCACCTCTACCGAGTCCCAGCCTCTCGATGGGTGAGCGCACCGGCACCAGCACTAATTATTGTTGATTAAATAGTTTATTTGAGCCTGCGTAGTCTCACTTCCCCTCAACTCTGCGTGGACCCACCTAGTTGGTAGCGTGACGCCATCTCCCTTTCGGGGAGCGTCACACAAAGTAGAGAGTTGCTGCCACTCCCCAGTTTTCATGCTTCAGGGTGCCACCAGCCCATGTTCTGGCAGCAGGAGAGGGGCCCAAGTATTTCTTCACTTATTGGTCAGACGTCTAAACTTCAACCGTCCAGGATTGCAACGGAAGCCTTTCACCAAGCACCCAGCCCTTCCTTTCCCGAAAGCATTTGGTGTCAGTATGATTCAACCAGCGGTTGAATCAAAACAGCCAAATTTCGCTACAAGGCCGTACTTTCTACTATTCATTATAAAGTGCACAACCAGTAGATTCGGAATCCCTTACCAGTCGAGTAAGACCTGCCGCGAATACTGCCTACACGCTTACCATGGACGCAACGTCGGGTTTGAAACTGAATAATCGAAGGCAGGGCCGTAGCCAGAAATTTTTTTCGGAGGGGGTTATGGGTTTCGGAAAGGGGGTAGTTTTGCTGAAAGCAACAGGAAGTATTGCTTACGCGCTGCCTGGAAAAGATTTCGGGAGGGGTTCGAACCCCCAAACCCCCCCCTCTGGGTACGGCCCTGATCGAAGGACTAAAATGCATGCACCACTGGCTCTCTGCTGATTCCCACAAAAACGCCAACACACCGCAAATAGTGGCCTACCTAGTTTATTGCACGCACTACCGGCGCAAATTTAAACCAGCTGCAACGATTCTGCATTACGGGTCACCAGGTGCTGTAAGCATTTACCCCCAACAACCGTTTATCTCTCAACTATCCCAATCCATGATGTGCAAAACAACTTGCACATAGGAGTTTGCTTGCGGCAAACTGCGACACAAGCATGCCTTATCTAGCATGCCCTATCCACCTAAACTTGGAGGCACACTAAGAGGCTTCAACTTAAATTGAGGACGACTCAGCGAGCACTGGAACGGAAGATGATAGGTGTAACGTTAAGGGACGAGAAGAGAGCGGAGTGGGTCAGAGAACAAACGCATGTTGAGGACATATTATTAGAAATTAAGAACTGGGCGTGGGCAGGGCATGTAATGCGAAGGCAAGAAAACAGTTGGTCATTAAGGATAACAGAGTGGATCCCCGGAGAAGGCAAGCATGGCAGGGGGCAGCGGAAAGTTAGATGGGCAGTTGAGACCAAGAAGTTTGCGGGGATAAATTGGTCGCAGTTAGGGATGATGGGAGATCTATGCCCTTTTGCAATTTGCCCTGCAGTGGGCGCACACAGGCTGATGGTGATGACAATGATGATATAGTGGCAAAGCTTAATTGTCCCTACAAACTTACCACTCCGAAGGAGCCTTCGCCGAGTTGGCAGTCCACATGGAAGCACTGCTGGAGGTACGAAGCGGACTTGCGTGCATTGTAGTGCGGGCTGTTGAAGGCTGTTGGGGCTCAGTGGTCAAGGCGTGTACTTTCCGCTCGCAATCAAACTACTGCTTCATGCAGTTCGCCACAAGTGGCAAGGATTTTGACAGCTACGAGCTTGAGGTCACCTTCATAGCGCCTTGTCTTCACAAAAGAAAAATAGAAAGGACATTGAAGCAAAACAAATCCTCTCTTGAAGCAAGACTTGCTCCAAACAGGCTAGGAGTGAACACAATCTCGCTTTACATGCAATAATGAACTCTGTAAAAACCGGTAGTGGTCAAGCTACCTCTTATTTATCTGAAGGTGCCTCACTGCTTCAGTAGAGGTCACATTACACTCCACTGAACCTGCTACCACTCCTAACCACGCTTTAGAAGTACATCTACATCTTATTCTTATTAATACAATGGGAAACTACTCTATTTTCGCGCGTATAACTCACACCAAAAAAGTGAAAATTTCAGTGGCAAAGTACGGGTGCGGGTTTTCCTTTTATTGCAGTTTCACGGCGATGCGCGTTGTGCCGTGAAGCTCCTACGCAGTAACACTGACTAAGCCTTCCATAAAGCGATTGCGCAAAACATGCAAGGACAAGGAAGAAAAAACAAGGACCAGCGCACTCTCAACTGAATTTCTTTAGTGAATTGTGACTGCCCCCTTGCAGTCAGTGTATTCTACTTGCTAAATGTACACTTTTTCTGTCTACGTACTGTGTGATGTGTTGCTCGAGCAGTAGCTTTGGCCCAGCCTTTCCTGCATCAAATGTGCGGGCAATACGCGAGGATTTTTTTTCTTTTCCGGCGGGCTGAAAGTGGGGGTGCGGATTATATGCAGGGGCGGGTTTTACGCGCGAAAATATGGTATGCCATTGGTATCAGTGTGCTATTGATAATATACTGATACAAATGTTAAACTAATAGTTCTGCTCAATTAGGATTGTCGGGTTTGCGATGCCCGAGCTTCCACAAGCAGGTAAACCAAACACACCCATTATCCGTGCTACACAATTTTATTGCATAACAGCCAAACTTGGTCAAAATGTTTTGAGGTGACAGCGTCCCCTGGCCGACGCAATTGTAAAAATTGAGATATGCTGTTGCCGTAATCAGTCAGAAATATTACTGGTGGGTCACCTATTTATCCGTTCCTGTGACTGGAAAAAGGGGGAGGGGGATAGGAATGATGATGATGATGATGCGGTGGAGGAGGAGGAGGAGGAGGAGGAGGAGGAGGAGGAGGAGAGGGTGCGATAGATGGCGAGAAGAATGTTAAGAGGGAAGGAGGAAGAGCATGACTGATTGATTGTGGGGCTCATCGTGCTGACGCTTCACAGGCGATGAGGCATGCCGTAGTGAAGGCTTCGGATTAATTTTAACCACCTGGGGATCTTTAGCGTGCGCCGAAATCTCGAACACACGGGTGTTTTCGCTTTTTGCCTTCATCAGAAAAGCGGCCACCGTGGCCGGGAATGGAGGGATCTGAGTGAAGGGAAGATTGTGGAAGTGAGAGATTGTTTGCCAATCTCTCTGAAATTGACAAACAAGTGCTACGAATGTCTCAGCTTCAAATGTGCCCACAACATACGGGTCAAATCACAGCACGAGCAGGATACAGGCCTCACAGCCGGTGAAGCTCACGGGCTGCGGACGGCATGTCATGGTCCGGAAGTATGACCGGTCCACATTCCTGACGCGTTGTGGCGGCCGTACCTGGTGTCCCCTCTGGGCCAAGCCATCCTGCAAAAGGGTATTGACGAGAATCGAGAATCAAGAAAACGTCTTCAACCCACTGAGTGGAATGTCTAAGCTCATCTGCAGGCTTCTGACGAAGAATCCCGCGACTGCGACTGGGATCATAAAGGGGCTGAGCAAAGCACGTGAGCAGAGGAAAGTCAATAAACAATGCCCGAAAAACAGACAATGCCCCAGCACAATACATCACATGGCACTTGGAAGCATGCCGCTCCGACTGGATTATCAATTCGGCAACAGTCGAGCATGTTCTGTAGTCGGGTACAGCAAAACAAACCCCTGAGTGGGGCACATCATCTAGACCCGGACGTTCTCGGAGCTCTGCTCATGGGAGCAAGTTCCCTGCCCGGCTTTTGGAGCGGGGGTATCGTGCGGGGTACCCACACTTCCAACATGTGTTCACTGTCACAATTAGCCACAGGCTTCAACAAGTGGCGCCCCCATCCTGACTGTCTGAGTGTCCCACTTTCACGAGGCCATCCACAGATGGCGTCGCCAATGAAGCAGAGTGATGACGCAGCAGCTAGACGCCTACTGAGCTGTAATAAAGAAGTCTTGCTGCAGACATCTGCCCTGGCTCCGCGTTCCACACGAGGCATAAGCATCACATTCCAATCCCAAAATTCCACTAGGTTTTCTTCCAGGGACTGTGCGGTGACACTTAGAAAGTCATTGAGGAAGAAATATTGGATGCTGGAGCAGCAGCATAAGGACAGAGCAGGAGGCACAGGTTCGTGTAAAGCTCTCCAGGAGCGCCAAGGGTGCATTCCCTACGTAAACATAATTCGTCCGCCTAAGAGTGCAGAATTGTTTTTTTACCATACGTACACTCCTAGCGCGATCTGCAGCGATGCTTTTCTATTGCTCTACCAATACCAAAACGAAACGATATGCGCATTAGGCCGTACTACGACACGGCAAGCAGCTTGGTCACTGACACACTACCCGTTTTCACAGCAGCAGGAATACAACCACATGGTCCGCACCTTTGCAGCTTGGAGCACCATCAAAGCCATACTGTTCCCATCGTGTGGTTGATTTGATTGTATGATCGCCGACGCAACGCAGGTTATAAGGCGCGCCGTAGTGGAGGGCTCCGGATTAATTTCGACCGCCTGGGGATCTTTAACGTGCGCCAAAATCTCGTACACACAGGCGTTTTTGCTTTTCGTCTCCATCACAAAAGCGGCCGCCAAGGCCGAAAATCGAACCCGCGACCTCGTGCTCAGCAGCACGACGCCTTAGCCACTGAGCCACCGCGGCGGGTTTCTGTCGTGTGGTAAATTGAAACGCCCCACGGAACGACATCCCTGCTATACTCAGAAACAACTTAAAGGGAAGGTGAAGCGGTTTTAGAATTAAAAGAAAAGTTTACTCGCAGCAAGTACACATTGAATAGTTCATGTGTACAAAATATTTTCGCCATACATGCAATAGAAGTGGCGCAATGAGCAAACAAAAGTGGCCCGATGCCCCGCCCCCATCTCGCCGCGCGATGCCGGAAGACCGAAGAGCGCGGGCGAAAACCGGCTGAAAAACGTCATACCTGGACTTCCGGCAGGATCGGCCGCCTCGGCCATGCTCTTTTCGCCGTGTTTCCTTGTGAATGATACTTGTTGTTGTTGTGGTTGATAGCACTCATTTGTACAATTTTCGTGTTCAAAAAGTATGCACGAACGCCAAACGAGGCATACGTTATCATGCCGTATTCCAAAGCAGAATATTGCCACGCCGGGATGCTTGATAACATACGGAAGCGACATCCGAGGTGGCTGTGCTTGATGACAGAGAATATACTACACTACATTAAATACTTTGTAAACCGCTCCAATGTGGTTTTTTTTTATGCGACGGACGTGAATGTTCACATTATATTCTAGATTTAGGAAGGATGGGGAATACTGCTGTACTTTGGCCGAGGATGTTTCGTTCCATTCCAGAAACCAAGTCACATTTGTTCAGGAAATACTTGTTTCGTTAAACGCGTCGGTTTTCTTTCCCTATGGGCTCAGGACAGTGTTCAAAAAAACAATTTTTTTGGCGAAACTAAAACAAGGGGCCAATCCTGATGGAAGTTCTCTCCCGGCTAAGAGGTAAACAGTATTCCTACAAAGTAAAAAAACCAAGACAACCAGATTACTTATTTTGCAAGTATACATGTCACGATAAGGTGATGTTTGTCTGGAATTAAAAAAAAAACCACTCCGAACCACCACCGTGCCATAATTTGTGTTGACAGCGGGGGCCTAATTTTTTGCCCAAGATTCCGTGTGGCTGCATATTATAACCTGGCAAGCACTTGTTGTCACTGAACCTCAAGTGTGCTCCAGTGATAGTCGGTGATATATATAATGATGATACTAAAAAAATTAGGAGCGAAGAGTAAATATACGGTCTCTGTCTGACTAGCGCGGTAAATGCTTAAATCTAGAAATGCTGACACAGGCCAACGATTCATTATCACAAACGTTTGGTGATTGTTACCTAAAGTAACGTAACTACAACGTAACTGCCTTGTCCGACTGGTCTGTTAATTATAACGAGGTGGCCGTAATATTGTAGCAGAATGCGCAACGCACAAGCGAAAATCAAGCCCTACTACAGCCAATAATGCTGAACAAGCACTAGTATCCTGCAGTGTTTTTAGAATAAATGCATGTGAAGCAGTAAGACGCCACTCATCGAAGTGCAGCTAGCAATCGCGGAGGCGCCGTAGCGCCGCTGCCGAAATGGCGCGCGCGTGTGGGTCTATGTACGGGGATGAGTAACGGGGCTGGGGTGGTCGACAACGAACAAAGGAAATGCAGAAGCAGAGTCTGCTTGTTGGTTTATGCGTGTACCGGCAAGATGTGTCTCGCATATACGTTTACAGCGCATGAACGCTATTTTTTCGCGCAGTGCACGTACGTGCTTTTCGCTGGTAGATTGTTTATAAAACGCCCATTAATCTTCGGCATAAATGGTTTTGTATATAATAAGAAACAGTTAAGGCAGTACCTAATATTAACATAAAGTATAAAATCCCCCTATGCTGGTTGCCTAATTCAAAAATATTTTGATGGAACCCACTAGTCGACGTCACAGTCACTGCTTTGGGGTTCTCTGTCGTGTAAAGCAAATTTAAGCTCCAAGATAATTGAACCAACAGCCCAGGAAATAATAAAACAAACTTCCAGTCATGTGCGAAAATTAAACTGCAAGCTAAATTGCCGCAAAGGCAACCGTGCGATCGTTCACAATGCTTCCAACAACCCGCGCGGCCGAAGGGTGTCCTCCTTTGACGTCATGACGGGCGCAACCAATCAGGGGCGTCAAAAGACGAAAAGCGCGCGTCTTTCAAACGGGGCCGCGCTTTTTGCAAGATAAATGCCATTTGGACTCATGTACGATAAACTTCAATGTGATATTCGGAATCAGCGCGCAAGAAACTATATAACTGTTAATCTAACTCAATTTTTTTGGAAAGCGCTTCAGCTTCCCTTTAAGAATGGCAACAGAAGTTGCCGCTGTGCCTCATCACCGCAGCCGGATGTTACTCCGTGCGGCGCAAGTAGTACGTTATTGGGACTATTTTGAATATGGCACGAGCCGTTTTCGTGATTTTTTGGGCTTCATATGCTTATAAACTACTGCAGCAATGACAGACAAACTACGTGAGGAAAGAAGGACGATATCGCACATCTATAGCATCTCCTTTCAAAATGCGCGCACTCGTTGACATCCGGGTCTGTCGCTTAGGTGGAGTGATACCGTACATGAGCTATTGTTGTTCTTAAACATGTTCCCGAGTATAGCACATCTTCTCAAGCAAACTGGGGGCTCCTTTGCCCTGACAGGCCCAAAATAAGGGGCCCCCAGTTAGCCCAATACAACTGTTCAAAGAGACTCGCTTAATGACGCAACAACCTGTATGATATGCCGTATGATATGTTGCATCAACCAATCAATCTGAGAATTGTCTGCTGCTCACATATATTAAGTAGCACGCTCAAAAGCAGCGCGTGCCAACAGTTCCTTTGCAAATTTTGGGGGTTTAACATGCCGAAGCTATGCCTGGGCTGTGGGGCACGTTGCAGTGGGGGGCTCCGGATTAATTTTGACCCCCTCGGGATCTTGCTTGTGCATGGAAACCTCGACACACTGGGGTTTTCAGTTTTCGCCTCCATCGGAAAAGCGGCCATCAAAGTTGAGCTTGAACCTGGGATTGAGCACAACGCCTTAGCCGCTCAGCTACCACAGCGAGTCATACCGGTGGTTTAAGGCATAGAGTTTCTTAGTAAGTATACTAGAGAGGAAACTGCACCTCGTAAGCCATGTCGTCGTGGGGGTTCATGGGAAGAACCCCTTTTTGGCTTGGGCTTGGCATGACAACTGGATTCTTAAGCGGTTTTTGGGATTTGCTTTCTTCAATATGCATTAACACGTTTACGAGCTACAAGGAAGCTGAAATCCTCCCGTTTCTGTGGCAGCCGTGTTCAGTGAAACAGCAGGCAATGCGCGATTGCACCTGACGTTGCTCATGCCGCAGTCGAAGGACGTACGACTGAGCGGGTAATATGCCGCCGCGAAATTTGTCGCCGACGAAAAGAAGAAACAAAACGTACTTCGACGAAGACAAGATACGGCAGATACGGGCGCTTGTATGCGTCTTATCTTGCCATCGTCCACGACTGTTTAACGCCACGTTTTCATTTTTCTTGTTAAACTAGCTGGCAGTCTCGGTGCACCGGTTTACCACGAGGGCAATGTTTTCATAGGCACGCTCAAATAACTTTCAAAACTCTTCAAACAACTTATTTCTTGAAATAATGGTAAAATTAATAAAATCGCAGTATCTAATGAGTTACTCCCTACATATTAACATTGTTCGTAACTACAACCATGGCCTGCGGAATAGCAGGCACAACCGTTCCGGCAAGAACACGCAGTACTTCTTTTTTCCGTAGTTTTAAAACAGCCTGTTTTTATTTTCCACTTACATAACTGCACACCATTCTTCGCGTTTTTGTGGCACTTTGTTTAAATTTGCAGTCACTAAAACATTTCAATCCAAGCCAATGATGAAACTAAGGCGAGCGCGATGTATAATGGCGGCCCATGACGACACAGACAACCTTGAAGTGAGCCGCATAGACGCTAGCGCCAGATTCCTCTCTAGTGTATACTGCAAGAAACTCTATGGTTTAAGGCTGTATCAACGACATCACACTGGGCAGCCGCTTGAACCAAAGCTTGAACTAGTCTTTCTCAGTGACATGAGCTCGATGCTTACCACGTTGGTAAACTTTTTAACCCTCGGTACACGCAAGATGGCAGCATTTCGTGTAGTGTGAGTGGAGCAGCAGCAACGGAGAAATTAGGGGGAAAAAAAATGGATTTGCATATTTCCAGAGACAGAAAGAAGATATATCAGCAACGGCACATGTCCTCACGTGACTGAGTGGACCCGTAAAGGCAAAAAAAAGAAGGGAGAGCACCGTCTGGTCAATTTTGGTTTCTTTCAAACAAAATGAAGTCGAAAGACACCATCGGTTAAAAGATGATGCTGCGAGACTCTTCAATTCAGCTCAACTTGAAGGAGTAGGACACGTCGACATGACCATCAAAACACCCGGAAACAAGAAAATGGCCAGAGAGATGTTCCTGTGGTCAAGATGACAGAACTGCCAGAGACGCTTGGTTTCAGAGCGAGTGGCAACCGAGCGGCTGTGGAGGTGACCAAACGGAGCCTCGAAAATTGGTGACAAAATGCCCCATGACAGCCCATTTGAGGATTGAAGTATTTTCTTTGCGCCATTCTTTGGCCGTTTACGTATTTTTTTTTCAAACTATTTGAATATTTTTTCTTTGGCTGCGCAGCGCTGTGTAGCAACCAGTTAAAAAGAATTCGAAAACTATGCACCAGGACTACGACATCATAGTACGAAGCGTTGCCGAAGCAATTAAAATAGTTCACTGAAATGGCCGCCTGCCGAAGGGGTTAAAATTGTCGGTTTAAGTGTCCCCGCACTGATAAATACGCCACGCCAGGGCGACTCAACTTGGTAGCCAATCTCTTTCCAGACAAAACTTTAGCGCCGGCTGCAAACAAGCGTGCGGTTTCGCTTTCAGACATTCAATTTATGATGTGAATTCAGCGAGGACGCGAGCATGCTTTAGCACATAACACGCACTCTGTCACGCGGTGTCACTGCTCGAATTGGCGTTACACCAAGGAAACACCTCGACATAAATAAAATAAAGACGCGAAAACATCCTCAGAAGCACTTTAACGAGCCTAGGACTTGCAGTCTAACGCGCTTACCAACGTGGTAAGCATCGAGCTCATGTCACTGAGAAAGACTAGTTCAAGCTTTGGTTCAAGCGGCTGCCCAGTGTGATGTCGTTGATACAGCCTTAAACCATAGAGTTTCTTGCAGTATACACTAGAGAGGAAACCCTCATAGAATAGCACGCACCGTGTGTTTGTCAGCAGAATGCTTTTAGTGCCTACTTATCAAACGTCAGAAATTCTGAGAAAGAAGAACTATTTGAATGCGGTTGCAAGGGTAGCCAGCGTCACGGTACCTTTTTCGTTAGGAGCGGCCGTGTCCCTTGCAAAAACACGGGGTCCGGTCTCGGAGGTGTCCGGTCCATGACAGCGGTGGCGAAGTGAACGACGGAGCTACGCACTAACTTTCGAAAAAACGAAAAGAAGGTGGTGGGACACTGTTTGCGCAGGCATTATCGCACACTCGTCACAAGCACGCGAATAACTTTGCTCAGGCCAGTTCTTCTTGGGGCGTTTCAGGCTTGCACTCTATCCGCAGCTGCACAGTCAACGGTTGTCGTTTTCACCGGGGAACAGCGTCTTCTTCAACGGCGTAAATCGTCGTGGTCCTGCACCAAGATGAAGCTATTTTAACGCGGAAACGACATTTGTGCACCGGAGCGTGGTTTTGACAAAGCCCTCCACCGGTTGCACGCGGCTTTTTGGCTAGTGACTCGGCTACTTCCGCACCTTGGTGGATTCGTACGGGCCGCGTTGGATGAAAATAGCGCTTCGCCGTCCTTTCAAAATAGAGTAGCCTTTCAAGATTCATGATTATAATGCTATAATAATAAAAACTTCAACCTATAAGCTTAAAAAACAATCTTGATGGTAAATCTTGATGGTAAATTTTAGCAGAAAGAGTGAAATTGCGGAAATTGCCTTGTGGGATTCGTGAGAGAGAGAGAGAGAGAGAGAGAGAAAGAGAGAGAGAGAGAGAGAGAGAGAGAGAGAGAGAGAGAGAGAGAGAGAGAGAGAGAGAGAGAGCTTTGTTGTGATACAGGAGGAGGCGGTGACCGGTAGTTAGTAGTTACAGCTCGCCGGTGACCAAGGCAGCCCGTTCCGTCAGACTTTTCTGCATCTGTGGGTCAGAACTACCCACCGCCGCTTGGTGGTGCGGATGAATGATACAGAAACTTTTACCGCACAAATAGACAACACTACCATCTTGTGAAATAGAAGCGTAAATTTGAAATGATAATAAATCTTTGCCGACGGGAATGGCATCAGCTGGGTTCACTGGCATGGTACCCTCCAACCTGTGCTCCAACGGTACCATTTGGGAGAAGAGAGAGAAAGAGAGGGAGAGAGATATATCTTTATTATGGACAGATTGGTTAAGGAGAAGGAAAGAAATATAATGCAGCGAACCATGTATGGGTTTGTTTATTTATTGTTTGTTTTACTGCCCGACCACGCCCGGATCCGTTATGTGTGCCCAGAGCGATGCGCGTCTTCCAATTATGTTTATGCCGCACGGGCTATCTCATTCAGATAAGCAGACTGTTTCACCCTAACGTCACTAAGCCCAGAATAATCTTCTTTGACCTACAATGTTCTGGATGTAAATCGACGGTTCCAGAAACACTTGAGCCGAAATATAAAAGCCTGCAGCAGAGCAGACGCCGCGGCATTCCATTCGACGACACTCGCCTGCGCAAGTCACTTTGTTGACCGCTGCTTCACCGCCTCTGTATTCTTTTGAGTTGTTAGGAGAGCACAAGTTCGCTCCAATAAACTTGTTGTTTTTTCAAGACAGCCGCGTCGTTTTTGGCTACGTGACATAGGGGTACGCACCCTTTATGCTACCAACAACCTCTGGAAGCCACCAAACCAGTCCAACTAGAGCCAGCCGCCGACTGCAAGGCCTCCCGCCCGAGTTTGGTCTCCTGCCAGACGGACCCAAAAGAACGACCGCTCCGACAACCAAGCAACATCACTAATCGTCCTGCAGCAGCCACGGGAACCGCCATCATTCCGAGAAGCCCCCGCAGAAGACCCAGAAGAATGGTTGGAGAAACTGGAGCGCGTCCGGATCTTCAACAGGTGGGACGACTCAGAAACGTTCCGGCATGTTTTCTTTTACTTGGAAGATTCAGCTCGCGCTTGGTTCGAGAATCACGAGAGCTCCTTGACCAAATGGGCTCAGTTGAAAAGTGAGTTCCTTAAGACCTTTACTATACCGTGGTCAGAAAAGAACGCGCAGCACTTTTGCTTGAAACTCGAACGCAGCACCCCAACGAAGGGGTCATAATCTTCGTCGAGGAGATGAAGCGACTTTTTCGCCGTGCGGACCCGGAAATGACGGAGGAAAAGAAACTAAGGTTTCTGATGCGAGGAGTAAAGCAAGAACTCTTTGCTTGCCTTGTCCGCAACCCCCCTAAAATGGTGGCCGAATTCGCGTCTGAAGCGGCCGCGATGGAGAAGACGCTAGAAATTCAAACGAGGCAGTACGACAGCCCTGTCAACGCGCTGTTTTCGGAGACCAGCAGTGCCGCAACTGGAAGCTCCGATACATTGCGCGAGACCATCCGAGCAGTAGTGCAGGGAGGAGGAAGCGTTTTCCAACGACGCCGCAGCCTAAAGTGGCTTCCCTGACCGACGTAATCCGAGAAGAAGCCCAAAACGCACTGGGAACTTCTACGCCGTCGGAAGCACCCTGCGAACCACAAGCCATGACCTACTCCGCGGCTGTTCGTCGACCCCGCCACGATGCAACCCTTCGTCAAGAAGCCCCGCCGTACCGCCGTCCACTATCGCCCGCACGACCCCCTGCAGCCCAAAACCAGAACCCGAGGAAGACGGACGTCTGGCGAACCCCCGATAATAGTCCGCTGTGCTAAAGAGAAGAGACGGCCTCCTCTACCCACTGAAGAGGACAGAAGCCGGTTGACAGTGCTGCCATACGTACATGGGTTTTCTCATGCCATGAAAAAAGTGGGAAAGAAACATGGTATCAAGGTCGTATTCTCCGCCCCCAACAAGGCCTACGGCATGTGCCGTCAGGTTAACAGGTGCGCACCGTTGCCAGTTTGTGACAAAAAACACCAGACAAGGTACGCAGATTGCTGCAAAAATGTCGTCTATAAAATTCCCCTGAAGTGCCGGTCCGTTTACATCGGACAAACCGCGGCCGATGCCTGAACGACAGGGCCCGAGAGCATGCTGCTTCGCTCCAAGCAACCCCTTCCGGCCACCTTGCCACCCACGTTCGGGACTGCCCCTGCGAAGCCTACGTGAACAAAATCGCAGTTATCGGACGGAAGAGAAGTAGAATCGGACGAGAGATAGTTGAAGCATTGGCGATAGACGAAGCTGGAGATAGCTGCGTCAGTGTGCCGTCTGTGGCACTGTCTCGTACCGAAAAAGAGTTTCTGCGCAGTAATCTTCGCTAATCATTAACTGACTGACGTGAACAAGCTTTTTATATTTTTCGTGTTTTTTCGTATGTATATATCTGTGTTTCCTTCAGTAAAATTCCAGTTGATAGTCAGCAGTGTGTCGTGTTACCCCCTCTTTTGTGTTCGTTTTATTCAAGCTGATTCCCACCGAAGATAATCTTCTTTGACCTACAATGTTCTGGATGTAAATCGACGGTTCCGCAAACACTTGCGCCGAAAGATAAAAGCCTGCAGAGTAGACACCGCGGCATTCCATTCGTCGACAGTCGCCTGCGCAAGTCACTTTGTTGACCGTTGCTTCACCGCCTCTGTATTCTTTTGAGTTGTTAGGGGAGCACAAATTCGCTCCAATAAACTTGTTGTTTCTTCAAGACAGCTGTGTCGTTTTTGGCTACGTGACAATATCCTTTCTTTTTTATATAGAATAATTGTGCCAATGCTCACCATTTAACGAAAATTCTGGAAGATTACTCGAGCTGTACTTGTGCCGGTCCGTAATGTCAGCAAAGGGTATTTATGTTATCTTTATTTTAAAGGGGCACTGACACAAAAATTTTGCATCTTGTTTTTTTTTTGTTGCGATAAGTAGCTAGTGACCTACTTATAACCTGTAGAAACCTCATTTGCTTCAGCGTGCGACGGTTGTTTAATTAGAGGCATTTTCAATGCGGCCAGTCGCAGTTTCGGTTTCAGCGAGTGCCGCGAAACGATGGATTTTGTGTGAACAAAGCTGACCACGTG
Source organism: Haemaphysalis longicornis (assembly GCF_048455015.1). Taxonomy (NCBI): domain Eukaryota; kingdom Metazoa; phylum Arthropoda; class Arachnida; order Ixodida; family Ixodidae; genus Haemaphysalis; species Haemaphysalis longicornis. The sequence goes on from NW_027526225.1 coordinate 24,470,937, forward strand.
ACCGTCGGAGGGATATCACAGAGCAGAGCCGCGGTAGCACTGGCGAATCCGCATCGACGGCAGTTTCTGCGAATGCCCCCACGTACTGATCTCGCGAGGGAGGCGCTTAATTAAAAAGCGACCGTGGATGTGACGCAGCCGCTGCGAGTGCAAATGCTACTGCGGCTAAAGAACGACGCGCGACGCTCGAAACGGTGGGTGGCAAGACGCGCGCTGGGAGCAGCCGGCCGGTCTGCCTACAGGTCCGCCTACAGATGTGTTCGGCTTAGCACTGCGGCGGATATTCGAGTGCCGCTATCGTAAGCGGTGCAGATGACAATTTTTAATGCAACCCGCCATCGCATCATTAACTCCTTTCTCATGTAAGCCACCATGGTCGGAACTTGGGGACAATTTCGTGCAGCGGTAACAAGCTATCACTCGAGCTACCTGCACCGGCCTGGGCCACTTCGCGGCCGTGGCCGCCGCCTGCACAGCGACCGTGCGGCTAGCTCAGTGGGCTTTTCGTGCCTCCGGCGCGTTTTCGCATTCAATGGTAATAAACAGTAATAGAAATTTAGAGTGCCTGGAATCGCTGTAGAACTTTGGTCGTGGCCAGCTGCCCGATTAGCTGACGAAATCACGGCGCCTCCGCCGCCAACGATCGGGTCGTTCGTTCTCGAAAGTAGAAGCCGGGCGAGCCGGCGAAAAACGCCGGCAGTGCGGAAGCGGCAAACACAAACTCGTGACGTGTTTAGATGTTGTTTATTTACACCATATCCTCGGGATGTCGATTGCGCGTGGTCCTCTGCTGGCGGCTCGGTTGCGTTTCGCGCACTTTAAAATTGATTTTAAATATGTTCTAGGCTGTATTCGCCGCTGATATTTTGCAGATGATGTATATGTGTTCCCACCAATCTATCTCCGAAGTTATCTCGCCTTCAAAATTTTGTGTCAGTGCCCCTTTAAGTCTGGTTATGTCCACTGCAGGACGAAGGGCTGCAGCCACGCCTATGGAAGGGTGTTTCAGGACCCCTTTATAATGCTCCAACCCCATATAACAACCTTATAACCCAATATAACAACCAATATTACTCAATATAACCCGATTTAATAACCAATATAACAACCTTCACTTCATAAAGCTAGTGTGAAGCGCCGTTTTCATGTCAAATTTGTTTTCTTCCTGTGTGTGGTCTGTTTTCGTAATGCGTTCCAGTGCACCACCCAACGATGAAGTAAGATATATACATAGTTTTCATGCACGTCACGTCCGGTACTTGCGGCTTCCGACAGCGCCATATTGGGGTACCTGTTGAATCCATGTTTACCTGCGCGCGGGCATCTTGGAACCTCCTCGATACGCAAATGCTCTTCGTAAGCTGCAGTTATGACGATCAGTGCAGTTTTTGGGGGCCGATGCAGAAGTAAATCGCCAGAGAAACCGACGAACATGGAACCAGGTCTAGGAATGTTCCATTTGCCGAAGGTGATTGCAAATCAGTGCGAGCGAACGAAGCTGCCGTCCGAAGAGCGCCTGCATGTGTGGCTCTCCCGCATAAACCGCAAGGACTTGAAGAATATGGACCACATTCGTGTCTGCGGTCGTAACTTCAATTCAGGTAAGATTTCTTCGAGCAAAGTATGTTGCGAGCGATCATAGCGAAATGAGGAAGTCACACGAGACCTCCCGCCGCTCGCTGCCGCCGAGGCAGCCAGGCGCGGATTCACTTAGTCCTTCGCTGGCTGCCAAATTGTGCTTTGGGCAGAAGGCCTTGTTGACATTTCATTTGTACTCACGTTGTTTTGTTGTGCCTTTTTCGCAGCAGAAATATCCGCGTAGACTGTGCTAGGCGTGGCTTTTGGGTTTGACTAAAGCGATGCCGTTAGAGTGCGGTGAGTTTCAAGGAACGTCCTTTGGTTTGCAGGTAAACCTTCGGGTTTAATGGGTGAGGGAAACCCCGACTGGGCGCCCACCCAGCATCTCGGCTGCCAACGCGGGGAGCCGCCAGCAGCGAAGCTGTCTGCTCGCTATCAGCGCAACAGACAGCGTGGACGAGCAACGGCCAGCACCGTTGCTGCGAAAACGACCCCCAGCCAATTGGCTTGCAACGACCCAGCCCAACTGCAGCGATGTTGATACCGAGTCGCCAGCTGTACCTAACGTCTCCGAGGATCTTCCAAAAAGTTTGTGTTGTCTTTTTGAATTTAGAAACATCCTCGTTTTTTTTTTTCAATGGGTGCAGTACTTTTTTGCTTTTCCACTAGACCCATGGGTCTAGAGGAGGGAGAGAAAACAACATTACTGCAGTAATGTTGTTTCTCTCCCTCCTCTTCTACTGTCCTGCTTCATATTTATGTACAAAAAATACATTGTTCCCATTCCTGCAGATCCTGTCGCCCAGACCGACCTGACAATGCACGACTTGGAGGAAGCCAAAATCAACTGCCAGAGGCTCGTCTCCAAACTGGAAGCATCCGAACAAGAACAGGGAGAAGCTGCAAACAGCATTGCAAGCCGTCAACGCTGACAGCCAGCAGCTCTCATTGAACATCCAGGCAATGGAAAAGCAGAAGCAGCAGCTTGAAGTGACGGAAGACTCACTGCGCAACAATGATGCGAAAGTGTTTACTGGAATCACAAACTTTGCTTTGCTGATGGCAATTTTTCAGTTGATTGAGGTTGTTGTGAAGCGCACGTCGCAGAATGGTCTGGCCAAATTTCAAGAATTTCATGTTTTTTTGTTAAAGTTAAAATGGAACTTCCCTCTCCAGGATCTTGCTTTCAGGTTTGGTATCTCCGTCTCTACTGTAAGCAGGATCCTGGAGGAGTGGTTGCACGTGTCATTCTGGAGGCTGCAGTCACATATTGTGTGGCAATGTAGATGCGATATTCACCGTAAAATGCTGCAGGCATTCGTTGATTCCTTTGGAACGAACATAGCTGTCGTAATAGACTGCTTCGAGGTCAAGACTGAGCGGCCATCGTCTTTGTTGCCAAGATGCGAGACTTGGTCGCAATGCAAGGGCAGCAACACTGCCAAATTTTTAATCGGCATTTCACCCCAGGGCGTGATAGCATTTATATCTGAAGGCTGGGGTGGCAGCAATAGTGACCAGCACATAACAGAGCAGTGTGGAATTCTCGACAAGTTGACGCATGGAGATGTAGTCCTTGCAGATAGGGGCTTCAACATTGCCGACAGTGTAGGTGTGTACTGTGCCACACTGCATATTCCCGCGTTCACCAAAGGAAAAGCACAGTTGTCGGCACTTGATGTGGCCCGCACCCGAAAGCTGGCTAATGTGCGCATCCATGTCGAATGAGTAATAGGGTTAGTGCGCAACACGTTTATCATCATGAACTCGGTCCAGCCGATAGACTTTTCCACTTGCCGGCCGGCAGACGAGCACACAACATTGGATGAGATGGTTGCAGTATGTTGCGCACTGACCAACTTGTGCCCTTCTGTAGTCCCTGCAAACCCAGCCATAACAGCTACACCTGTTGCTCAGATGGCAAACGATTCAGAGCTACACCAGCTCTGTGCTTCTTGCCAGCCTTTTGTTTGCCTGCGATTGTTTTAGTTAATTGCTTGCATATTGTGCTTGTTTTGTTACCCCTTTTTCATATTTTTATTACTGTATGTTGTCTGTGCCATGCTGTAAATAATGTGCAATATTTCAGTTTCAATTGTTTCTAGTTAATTTTTTTGTATTTTGTGTGTGTTTGGCTGTAAAAATTTCGTGTCATGCTTCCGAAGTAGTGCATGCTGCAGAGTTTTTGTATTGGCTCTTTCTTCAAAATTGGTTTCAATTTTTTAATGCCTAGTTACTGTTTATAGCCCTTGCATGCTACTTTCTATAAATTGTAAACTGCACAGTTTCTTTTGCCGTATTTTTATTGTTGCACAGATGGGCACAAACACTGCTGCTCAAGACCTTGCACGCGGAATAGAAGTCACAAATATTTAGAACAGAACCGCAATCATAATTTCAGGTGCGTTGTCCGTTCACTGTTGGCTCCTGTTTTGTGCCGCACAATCTCGACAAAGCCACACCTTTTGCTTTGGTGCTTACTTGATTCCAAGACGTGTAGTGAAACCACTTGTAGTTGCACTGATCTCTAACACAAGCTAGCATTTTCCCCGATTCTAGACCCTGGCAGTAGCAGAAGCAGTCTTTGTCACTGTCGCTTGTAGGCTTCACGGTATCTTTCATATTAAAGCACTCTTTGAATAGTTCAGGCAGAATCACATGGGTGAAGAACTTTCTCGCTAATGCTAGCATCTTCTGGACAAAGATATCATCCCTAAACACTATTTCAATGTGCAGTTCCATAGGCGTCCAGATGACAAAGTCGCAGTACGTGACACCACACACCCCCATCTGGGTTTGCACTTGGTAGAAGTACAGGTGTGCCCATTTTAAGTGCAGGCTCCCATCAACGAACTCGAGGCAAAAGTCCTAAGTTTCGCTTGCTGCTAGCATTCCTTTAGTAGCAGCAGAATGGGGACATTTGACTTCAAGCGTGCCTTTACCACAGCACGCGCATTGGACAGAAGCATCTGAGCTTGCTGCAATGTACGGGTGGTCACTGCAGAGCCACAAGCAGGATTTTGAATGAGCGAAACTGGCATGCTGCCTTTTCATTTCTGCGACGTAGCTGTTTATTGCATCAGCTACGTGATCTAGACCCCACGTTGTGGCAGGAGTGGAAAACTTTTGCATTTCTGGGTGCCAGATTTCCTTCAGCAAGGCAATAGCAGGTGTTTCCATACTATAGCAGCACACACTTTTCATGACGGAGGCAGTGATGCTGCTGATGCACCCAGCCCAGTACGCGTACGACATTGTGCATTTCGACTGCTCTCGTGTGCTGCTTTCAACATGCTGTACCATCTCTTGGCTGATGATCAGTTATTTCAGAAACTTCTCGGCTCGGTGAACGAGGGAACCGAGATCTGACGCTTCTTGGCATGACAAGTTGCGAAGCAGCTGCGGGTCCTTGTTTTGTGGTGCCTGAAACAGTGCACTGTAGTGTGGGTGCACCATAAGAATTGCCAGCTTTACGCCAGAGGCAGCAACTATCGAGTAAAAAAAGGTTTAGTTCCTCTTCTGTAGGAGCATGAGGAATAGGCAGTGCGGCCTGTGGCAGGCTGTCAAACCTATCTTGGCCATTGGCCTCAGGCTGTATTTGGTCCATCTGTTTTTTTCTTCCTTTTTGAGGAAGAAAAGTCGATTTCTCTGAGGCGCTTGAATTGCGCACGAGGGTTAAAGGCTGGCAGCCACATACTACTGTGTTCCGTGCTCGTTCTGGCATCCTGTATTCTTACGGCAGTCTCGACAGCGAACAGCATTGCTCCTACGTGTACGTGAGAGCAAGCGTCACCTTGACCTGCCATGCACGTGCAGTGGGCTGTGATGACCGTTCCATCGATGGCTTTGAGGGGTGGATCTCTAAGCCGCTGTGAATGGTTCACCTAAAAAAAGAAAAATAAAAAGTTTGAAGCAGTCAGAGTGATAGTTTTTTTTTTTGCAGGAGGAGTTTGTCCACCCAGTGGTGTGCACGGCTAAACAGAAAAGTGGCTACCCTTGTGCTAGAGCGCCTGCTGGCCCGCCACTGGGTGTTTAAAAAGCCAACATGCTGCACGAATAAAGCAGGCGGATAGTTGATTCATAAGCAAATCGACCGCACGCCGATGAGACGTGCCGCCACTTTAGGATTGTTTGCCGGTACTGACAACACAAATGAGCAGTCGCGATGATGCGGTGCCAGTCTGCCGACACCGGCTTGCGCGCAGTACCGCTAATACCACCAGTTTTTGCACCTCTCGTGAAGGCTTCTTATGCAAGAACGAAAAACGCATTTTCCGTGTTCTTACCTCACTCGACACGTTTCGACGGCAGCTGCGTTGCTGCCAAGCACTTCACAAATCCACTCGCAAAGAAGTTGTGCGCCTCCAGGGACTTGAACATTCTCATATCTTCTATAGTTTGTGGCGAGGACAAGGTATAAATGTCCGGGTACACAGTGAACGGTAGCAGCTCCGCATTCGCGACGGCATCAGCTCGTACGGGTCAACACCCTCGCACATCTCAATCTTAGATTTGTAACGCGCAAGTGCAGGGCCCACCAGGTTCGCGAAGTACGATGGATGAAAGCCAGCCATCGCGCTGCACAGGCGACTATCGCGTGCAGCCTGAACGCAAAAGCAGCAGCAACACGCTCGAAAGTTCTTGCCGGTTGCACTGCCGCATTTGTGTGCAGGTTCTCCAACATAACGAACCGCAAAAAAAAGAAAAAAAGAAAAAAAAAAACGCGGACGTGACGTCACATGAAAACTATGTCTTCTATGCCTTTTGCCGTAAAAGCCCCCAAAGCTTTAGAGCTTTACGGGCTTTTACGGCATAGCGGGGCCCCGGCACGCCTGCATGGCGGTATCCAGGGATGGATCCAGGGCGGTATTCTCGTGTTTGTCCGTTTTGCGTCCGTTTTACTGTGACGTACTTCTGCAGTTGTAGGGGGGATTTGGGTTGACGTATTTTGCGCATCTGTTCTTGTAAACACATTTTAAACGACCAAACCTATCTTAAACTATCTTTAATGTGTTTATTGTTCCGCCAGCGAACCAACAACAAGGCGACGAAAAATCGTCTGCTCCGAGACGCCACGGCTCATAGATTCGCCGTGCTTGCATGGCGTCACATCCGGGCTTTCGCCCTAGCCAATCAGGGCTTGTTCAAAACGGACACTTTTGGAACGGACACAAACCGCACAAAACACGAGAATATTGCCCCAGGTGCCTACTTTGGGGAAAGGGGGGGGGGCGGTTTCATAATGGTGATACAGGGGGAGGCGGAAAATTGGTGGTGGGGAGAAAGAAGAAGAAAGTGATTGTCGGGTGGTGGGGGATGGGGAGATTGTGGCCGGTAACTGTCTGACGTGGCACCGACACTTCATCCGGCCGAGCGAGAAAGAGGAGAGAAGGGGGTTGGGGGGGGTACAGAGAGAGGGGGGAACGCGGGGAGTATGAGTGGCTAGGTGACAGTGGCGAAGGACTAATAATAATAAAAAAAAGACAGTGGCGAAGGACGAGGAGCTGAGAGGGAAGAAGAAAGAAGGGTAAAGAGGACTAGTAGGCTAGTTTGGTGTTGCGCAGGTAGTCTGCTTTGACGTGGTGCGAGCTGCTAAATGAACAGGGGTGTGAAAACCAGGCGCGGGCAACATAAATAGACTAGATAAACAAACGATAGGCTGTTGGTGTGAAGCGTGCGGACAAAAAAGATAATTACAGGCAGGTGGGGACAAGCGAGCATACCGGCGTTAGCCAGCATCCCGCCTAACAAAACGTTCGAAGTAAGCGTCGCTTTGCTCGTCGCGGACAGAGATAGTCCCCGCCGCGACTTAAAAAATTCCACGTGCCGAAACATCAGTGTAAATGCGTGTGAAAGGGGAGGGGTTGATTAGTTGGAGGCTTTTTTTTGGGGGGGGGGGGGGGGGGCGATCATCTCCTTTACCCCGCCCCCCCTCGAAACCACCCCTGGCGGGACCCAGGTGCGGCGCCTTCCATGCCGGATGAGCAGAAGTACTGGTACGAGCCCTGTGAATCTTCCGAGGCCAGGCTGGGGCCCACCTCCGGAGGTGGGACGCTGGGCAACAACTGGCAGAACCACGGGAGGTACGAGTGCGCGACGTTTTGCTGCATACACAAAGAAGGCCGGAGAGAAGCAAGTTGGTGAACACCGATGTCACGATCGCCTGGACGTTCCCCCCTCAAAGGTAACATGAAGAGCAAATGCAACTTTAATTTGAAAAAACTAGCCTTCGGTGACTGACTCAGCTCAGTTCCAACCGTGAAGTACGCTTTCTTACGCGAAAAATAAACACAAGTTTGAAACTTTCGAACAACTTTCAAATGTCGCGCTACAGTGAACTGCTATGTACAGGAACGACGCGATATGGGATAGTACCAACAATATATTCCTGCAAAAAGCGTCTAGGCCAAGTACCATTGTAAAAAAACTGTTTTGACGATATCCAGCAATGTGGGTTTTCAGATTTTCCTTTTGTTGCTGCGAGAAATCCCGGGTTATCTCCACTAACGTGAATCCTGGGGACGGGCGAATCATGCAGTGTATAAGTGTATTCAAACATTGTAAGTCCCACTCTTTCCACACGACGCACGCTGACTGGGCCCCGGAGAAGCGCTTTTAGGAGGAGCAATCGCGCGCTTGCTGAGGCGGTGGCGCCCTCAGGGCCGTACCCAGAATTTTTTTTCAAGGGGGGGGGGGGTTATGAATTTCGGGAAGGGGGTAGTTTTGCTGAAAGCAACAGTAAGTATTGTTTACGTGCTGCCTGGAAAAGATTTAGGGAGGGGTTTGAACCCCCAAATACCCCCTCTGGGTACGGCCCTGGGCGCCCTCTCCTGGGTTGAACCGCATTTAAAGGGACAGACAATCGATTTTTGTCGAGTATATATATTTTTTTTCCAAATGAAAGGGCATAACTTCAAACAACCTAATCCGAAATGGTTTTGCTGATAGAACCCTATAACTTTTGAAATCGAAATTTCCAGGTCTACCAACCATATATCCCGCCAAAAAGAATGCTGGTTACCATAACAGTGAGTCGTGCGGTAACATTCTTTTAACAGCACGTGAGATTAAAAGAGGTATTTCAAAACTTGTGCCTGGCTAAAACAACAATATAGTGCAACCTTTCATATTCCTTCATGCGCTTTGTGAACCACGCGTTCAAATCGACGTTTATCGACGCGTTCAAATCGACGTTTACATGCCACATGGCACCCCCTTCCAGATTTCAGAATTTTTCGTGCAAAATTACAATTATTTCTGCCTGTTTAAAAATTACTTGTGGTTAACCAGTATATAAAACGCTCGCTTTCATATGAGCTTGACAACAAGCACTCAACAAAAATCGGTTGTCGTTCTCATTAATTGCAACCCGCACTAGGAAAAAAATTCCCTCGCACTTCCCCGAGGGGGAGAGTGTGTAAGTGCGAATGCACGGTTGTTGATTGCGCGATTACGGTGGATATCGTGATCTTAATGAGTAGTCGAGAGATCACACACACGCACACAACTACAAAGAAAGATATTTCACTCGTTATTGCTGGTACCGTTGCCCGGTCCGCCATCATCGTTATCGAGATGCAGGACCAGCGACCGCTCTCGACGACGGCGCGCGCTCGACTAATACCCTCCCGCGCCACGCGGCCGCTACACGAGCGCCCTCACGCGTCGGAATGCGGAGCGCCCGCTACGCGAGCGAGAGCTCTCCCGCCCGAAGTGGAGAGGAGGCGCCCAACACCCGCAGTCACTGAGCGGAGAGAGGAGGAGGAGAGTAGCGCCCGCCGTTACGGCGAGGGCTACACGAGCGCCCTCACGCGTCGGAATGCGGAGCGCTCGCTACGCGAGAGCTCTCCCGCCCGAAGTGGAGAGGAGGTGCCCAACACCCGCAGTCACTGAGCGGAGAGAGGAGGAGGAGAGAGAGAGAGATAATATTTTATTCACAGGTAGAAAGTGAGGAGGAGTTGTAGGGAGCACTGCGAGATTCAGAGGCCTCGGTCCAGGCTTCTGCTGACGGCTTCTTGAATGAAGTCAATCAGGCCGCGTTGCTCCTCTTCTCGTCTAGGTGAGGTCAGCCACTCTCTAGTGTATTGTTTTCTAATTTGGATGTATTGGGGGCACTGCCAAAGAATGTGGTCTTGGGTATTTGTAATTTTGCACTGTGAACATGATGGTAAGGGTGTTGTTTTGCCATATCTGATGAGATGTAGCCTCGCAGGTGTTTCGAGTGTTCCGGCTTGTGCTTGTCGGAATAGGGTTTGCTGCTGTCTTGTTAGGTTAGGGTGGGGAGCTGGGAGTAGTCGTTTCGCTGTTTTGTATTCTTTAAGGTGAAGTTGCGGTTGAGTTGGCTCCTGAGAGGTCGGCAGCCGTTGCTGGGAGCCCGGATGTATGCGTCTCGGGCAAGCTGATTAGCCTTTTCGTTTCCCAGTACCCCGGCGTGGCCAGGAATCCAGTAAAGCTTCACAGTTCCTTGAATATGCTTGAACATGTGTGCCGCCGAGCGGGATATATGACCGGAGTCTAAGAGTCGACATGCCCTCTTGTTGTCGGTATAGATATTTAGGGTACGGGCTGGTTGGGAGAGGTGGATAACAGCTTTACCAATGGCGTATAGTTCCGCTTCTTCTGCTGAGTTGAACTGTTTGTTCCCTTCTTTATAGGATCTGTTGAGCACCGTCCAGTACGTGACAGCCCACGAGGTGCCCTTTCCCGCCGCGTCCGTGTATACATGCATTTGCTGGGGTTCTCTTTCCGGTTTCTTATTGAAATATTTGGCCCTGATGGCTCTTCGCTCTGCGTGTCTAGTGCCGTCCATATTGCTGGGAATGGGTGCTATCTTTAACTGATGTCTGTCTATAGGTTCTATCTTGCAGTAGTCGTGCACCGTTGCTTGGGAATCATAGCCGATCGATTGCAGGAGTTGAATTCCGGCCTTGCTTTGCCTCAGTCTCCTAAGTTGGTTGTGTTTGTGGACTGAGACAATTTCCTCAATGGTGGCTGTGGTGCCCATGTCCTCGATGACCTTATTACAGGTGGTTATCGGTAGTCCTAAAGATATCTTTGAGGCTTTTCGTAGTAGAGTGTCCAATTTCTGCATTTGGGTCTTGTTGACGTTTGTATAAGGAATGGAGTATCTTATGCGAGATGTGATGAGTGCTTCCTTAAGTCGGAGTAGGTCTTCTTCTTTAAGTCCTCTCTGCCTATTGGAGACACGTTTCATAAGTTGGAGTAATTGTTCTCCTTGCTTTAGAATCCTGTTTACTGTGGTGTGGCCCCCGCCATCCTTCTGGGAGTGTTAGCCAAGAATCTTGATAGTTGGCGGGGTAGGGATGGCTGTGCCCTGTAGTGTAAGCTGAATGGGGGGTGGCTTCCATCTTCTGTTGGTAACCATCAGTAGTTCCGTTTTTTCCGTGGAGCATGTCAGGCCAATTGCTTCGGCTGCTTCTTGGACTTTATTGAGGGCCTCTTGTAGTTGTGTTTGAATATGTCCAGGGGAGCCTGTCTTGATCCATATGGAGATGTCATCTGCGTACATGAGGTGATGTACGTCTTCCACCTGTTTTAGCGCCCTGTGAATTTTAAGGGCTGCAAGGTTGAACAGGGTGGGAGATAGTACTGCACCCTGTGGTATGCCTCGTTGCGGATGGGGGAACGGTGGTGTCTCATGTTCACCTATGGAAATCACGAAAGAGCGTCCTCGTAAGAAATCCCTGACGTAGTTGTACAGGCTTGGTCCACAGTTGCTGGCGGCTAACTCCTCTAATATGGCATCGTGGTCCACGCAATCAAATGCCTTCTTGAGGACAACTGCGAGTATGGCCTTGAGTTGCGCCAAGCTTGGTTCAGCCATAACTTCTTTGTGGAGTGCTAGGAGGGCATCTTGTGTCGACAGATGTTGTCTAAATCCCAGCATGTTGTACGGAATGACATCAAGTTCTTCAAGGTGATCGTGCAAGCGCTGTAGCCCCATACGTTCCATAAGTTTACCGACGTTTGAGGTGAGCGTTATAGGGCGTAGATTGCTTGCAGCGATGCTTTTGCCTGGTTTAGGTATGAAGATCATTCGTCCTTCTTTCCAGGCTGGATTCAGCGGTTTTTTCCCCGTCCACACTTGATTGATTTCTACCAGAAGTGTCTGGCGGTCCATATCCCCTAAATTACGTAAACAGGGTGTCGTCATCATGTCTGGTCCTGGTGCTTTGTTTCCCGCACATTTCCTTATAGCTGCATTGAGCTCGGCAAGATTGAACTCTGTATCCATACAGGGATTATTTGGGCCACTGTATTCCCTATAGTTTGGTTGTACACGGGGCGGGATACAGGTCTCTTTCACGGTTTTAAGAAGTTCTTGGGGGTCGTCGTACTCTTGGATGAGTCGGTGTATTTTCTGTAGGGTTGAAGTTTTGGTGGTGGTTGGGTTAATAAGGGCTCGGAGCAGCGACCAAGTTTTCTTCATACCCATCGTTCCGTGAAGTTGGTCGCAAGTTCGATGCCATTTTTCCGTATAGGCTTGCGTCGTGTACTCTTGAATATGTTTGTTTAGCTTTGCAATGCGTTTCCTAAGATTGCGGTTCGTTTTGCATCGCTTCCACCGCTTGACAAGACCGTTACGGGCTTCCCAGCAGTGGGCTAAGTGTCTGTCTATTGGTGGTTCGTCTTCGTATTGAGTGAAACTTTTGGTATGCTTCTGTACATCTCTAAGTAGATCGGTGGTCCACATCTGGATATCCTCGTACGTTTTTTCAGTACGCATGGCACGTACCTTGTCCCACTCAGTTATACGTGCAGTTTTCCATTTTATGCGTTGTGGCGTGGTGGAGATTATTAGGCTGATAATTGCATGATCGCTGTTAAGGTACTCTTGCGTGTGCTGCCATCGTATGCCAATGCCTTTTGAGCAGAACGTGAGATCTGGGGTTGTATCTCTCTCCACGGAGTTGCCTAGTCGTGTGGGCTCTTTCAGGTCATTGTGGAGAATGTACTGGTGGCTTTGAATCATCGTCAGGAGGCGCTGACCTTTTTTGGTGTTCTTTGAATATCCCCACGCTGTATGTGGCGCGTTAAAGTCACCCATGAGAATGTGTTTTCGCTTGGAGTTGAGGGGGTGCAGACAGGTACCGATCGCGCTCAGATCGTCTTTTGGGGGACTATATACATTTGTAACGTATGAATGCTCTTTTCCACTTCCTATCCTTAAGGTGATGCTGATATCATTCGCGTCCTCTTGTGACGCCAGGAGGAAATTACAAAAAAATTGCCGGAAATAATTTTTATTTGGCACAAACCTTTACAAAAGCTCCAGGGTGGCGGTACGTAGTGCAGAAACTTGGCACTACAATATGTGTCCCGGCCACGTGACCTGCAAACCTTGCAGTATACTGAACAATCAGATAAATTGGGAACACAGCTTGCAAGACATCGAGACTTTGCTTGACACTTTTTTGACAATAATAATGGCTGAAAAAGAAGACATATAACGTAAAAAGAAAGAAACGAGAACATAACCAGTGGCAGCGTATGCAGAAATAGTCTGCAGGAAGAGCAACAACAACGTATGAAAGCTACTACTACAATTTATACAATAGCTAAAAACTACAAAGAAAAAAATTCTAGTTAGTGACCGTAGTGTGCAAGATCTGCAAGGAATTTATTGGAATCTTTTTCGGTGTCAACATGGGCTAATAAGTCATTCCACTCAACAATGGTGGGTGGTATGAAATTGTGCAAAACGAAGTGAATGACATTGTGGGCGTTTAACTTTATTGGGGTGATCGCGTCGTGGAAAGAGAGCAGAGGGGCCTTAAAAAAAACAACTAACGCAGTGATGGGTGGTTATAAAGCTTGTGAAAAAGCGATAAACGCGCATGTTTCTCGTGAAGGGCCAAATCAACTAGCTCAGCACGGTTTTTCAAGTTAGTGACGCTGGAAGAGAAAGAATAATCAGAGTAAATAAACCGAGCAGCACGGTTTTGCACGGATTCAATATTTGATATGATGTAGGCTTGATGAGGGTCTCAAATGGCGCTAGCATACTCTAATTTAGGGCGAATTAAAGTGCTGAAAGCAATCTTTCTTAACTGTGATGGAGCCTGTTTTAAATTACGTTTTAGCAGCCCAAGTGAACGGTTAGTGCTTGAAAGAGTAAGTTCGACGTGATGCTGCCATGTTAGATCCTGCTGAAAGTGAAGGCCAAGGTACTTGTAAGAAGATGCTAACTCAAGTGGCGCATTATTGAAGGAATAATAAGTGGGAATACGGTTAGTATCGTTATAAAGGACATAAACTTAGTTTTAGAAACATTTAGTAACACAAGCCAGGTTGAACACCAGAGGTTAATTTTATCCAGATCAGATTGCAAGGTTGAACGGTCGGAATCAGAGGAAATGGTACGATATATTACGCTGTCATCTGCAAACAGTTTAATTTGAGAAGATACAGAGCTGGGAAGATCATTCACATAGACAAGGAAACGTAGAGAACCAAGGACGCTTCCGTGGGGGACACCAGAAGTTACCGGAACAGAGGACGAATTTACATTCATAGCGAAGGTGAATTGGGACCTGGAGGATAGGAAAGCTCTAAGAACGTCCGGGTCAAGGTTAAGTTGGGCTAGTTTTAGTAATAATCTGTGGTGAGGAACGCGATCGAAAGCTTTAGCGAAATAATAAAAAAAAACTGCGTCGACCTGGCATCCGGCATCCATGTATTTGTGAAGATCGGGAACAAAACTGGAATGTTGGGTCTAGCAGGAATAACCCTTACGAAAACCGTGCTGACAATTAGAAATGATGCTATGATTCTCCAAATAGTTTATGACTCGACTGTGTATGACATGCTCCAGGAGTTTACATATGGTATTAGTTAGAGAAATGGGCCTGTAATTCAGCGGGGAAGAGCGGTCACCGGATTTGAAGATATCACAACCTTGGCTGTTATCCCGTCTTGAGGTACAGTTCCGGTGAACAACGATTGTGAAAACAGAGCGCTTAAGAAGGGACTGATGCTCAATGGATATGAACAGGCTGTAAGGATTTTATTATTAAAGCCTATATTGTCGGCAGTTGTAGAAATTTTCAGTTTCTGCAGAATGCACAAAATACCGGCTTCACTGATAGTAATCTCCGGCATTGCTGTAGCGTATGAACTATTTAAAATGGGAGCGGATGAAACATTCTCTCTTGTAAAAACACTTAAAAAAGCCTGATTTAGCAGCTCTGCTTATTCAGAATCATAAACTGAAACACCATTGTTACAGTTAAAGATAATGGCTGGAGTAGTTTTAGGGTTTACAATGCGCCAGAACCTGCGGGTGTTATTTGCAACGATCGATGAAAAAGCATGGCTAAAAAATGAAGGCAGGTATATTTTAGTAGTGATTGATATTTTTTATCACATATTTTTGTATTTAGTCTAAAAGTGTAGATTATCATTTTTACGGCCTGCTTATATAAACGCTATATAATCGAGAATCTTAAGTGTCTAGTGTTAAGTGTAAGCTTCTTAATTCGAGCTTCAATAATACGAGTTTATGAATAATTTCATTTCGTCTGGGCAAACACCCATATAGGTCTATGTATAAAAAAGCCCGTAAAGGGGCCCTGAAGGGCATTTTGAGCACACTAATTGAACAAGCGCAGTCGTTGGATTCGGTGGTCAACGTCGTCTGTGCCAAGTATAACATTTTTACGTGTAGCGGAAAGCTCACCAAGCTTCTCCGTACAATTACAGTATTAGAGCCCCTGTTTCTCAACACCGACACCCGCTGCCCCCTTATTTCTCCGTACACTACCGGCATTGGCGGATCTGTGTCCGTCACTGGGACATCATTATGCTCTGCCACCTCCTCTACCTGAACCTCTTTGTCTTTCTGCTTTGGAAGGGCTGTAGGCCTAGCTCTGGGGCACACCATGCAAATCACTTTGTCTTGGCTGCGCGACCGACAGTCCTTCCATACAAAAATATTGTATGGTCGGCTATAGAAAATCCTTTTTATGGTCGTCTTTAGTTATTTGGCCCAATAATCTTTAGACGTTTCTATGGGTGTCTTGAGCGATTCGTATCGCCATTCCTATTGGTGTCTTTAGCTTCTTCTATAACCAGTTCTACGGCTGTCTTTAGCTATTCGTATCGACATTCCTATGGGTGTCTTTAGCTTCTTTCATAGCCGGTTATATGGTTGTCTTTAGCTATTTGTATCGGCATTCCTATGGGCGTCTTTAGCTTCTTCTATAGCCGGTTCTATGGCTGTCTTTAGCTATTCGTATCGACATTCCTATGGGTGTCTTAGCGTCTTCTATATCCGGTTCTGTGGTTGTTTCTAGCTATTTGTATCGGCATTCCTATGGGTGTCTATAGCTTCTTCTATAGCCGGTTCTATGGCTGTCTTTAGCTATTCGTATCGACATTCATATGGGTGTCTTTAGCTTCTTCTATAGCCGGTTCTAATGCTGTATTTAGCTCTTCTTTCGATATCGCTATGGCTATAGAAGAGGCTAAAGACACCCACAGGAATGTCCATAGGAATGGCTAGAAACAGCCATAGAAACGTCTAAAGATAATTGGGCCAAGTAGCTAAAGACAACCATAAGGAGGGTTTTCAATAGCCGACCATACAATATTTTTGCATGGGTTGCAACCAGAAGAGAATCACCACTACTTGAAACACAGTGACAGCAGCAGCCGCTGAGAAATTAACACGCTGCCATGCCGGCATATAGCCTTGCGGATCTCTAGAACGTCTCCTGTGTCACTTAGGTTGTGTGCCTAGCTGCATTCTGTAATATATGTTCCGTGAACCCTTCAGCGATATAGGGGGAGTGCAAGGTGGCGATTGCAAACACTTCGCCAGTTTTCATTCACAAAAGGCTTAAACCCAGGCAAACAAGGAAAGTAAAACCAAGGTATTTATTCATCCCATTCATTACATAAAGGGCTACTATCTACGCTACTTCGCCGCCAGTAAACAGTTGTTCACATTCGCCGATCGAAACACACAGCACACGCATTCCAACACTCTGGATCACGCTTACGTTATTCGCTCGACAGCCACACTCCGCGGCACATTTCCGGCAAGCGCCCACCGAGACACATACACCTACAGGTGCTGGGTAGTCCACAGAAAAGAGAGCATTCAGAAGTCGTTCATTTCACTCAGTACTCAATGCACAAAGCTGCAAGTACGGTGGCTAAAATGGGAATGCACTCTTAATAAAACAATGAAGACGGTCGCACACAATGCAACAATAAAACGTTTTCCAAGTCTTTTTAATTTGTTCCTTGTAAGTTTTCTCAGTTCGCGAAAAAATAATTATCGTTGTCTCATCACTGCGGCCAAATCTTCACTTCTGTGTACGTTGCAATGCCCATGTGGTGCAGTGTAGTTTGGAAGCGTATTCTTGAACAGCAAAAAAAGTCCTGCATTTCTGGCACTATACAGCCTCTTCAGTTCGTAAGACCACTCACCCTGGAGTTTTGCGTACGATGAAACCCCTGTCGCGGTATCGCACGTATCCAGTTTCGCATGAATTGAAGTTGATGTTGAATTAATCGTAACGCTGTCACCGTAAACACCGAAATTTACGACAGCGAAAAGCGACACATTTGCTTGGCGTCACCCCATATACACGAACACATTGCAGTCGAATGGTAAATTCCCAGCACCATGCAACACGTGCCATGCCCGCGCACATGAGCAAGGAGACGAGATGTGGCTGACTGAGTACATCCTGGTATAAGCAGGTCCATCGCGCTAGCAAATAGTGCGGAGATACGTACCCATCGTTCGACCTTTTTCTAACTTGTTCGCTGGTAAGTGTTTTATTTGGTAAATACAACATCGCTTAACGTTTTGTTTTCTTCATCCCAAAAAAACTATATCTGTTCTCAGTACTCAGGGAAAATTGTCTGTCATTCTGCTGCGCGCACGAATACTAACACAGCACGGAACGCCTGACCCTCTTTTCAACCAAAACTTTCCTTCGCACTGCCGGGCTACAGCGTCGACGCGCGTTGCACGCAAGCTGCCCCTCCCGGGCCGTGTCATTCGGTACCCATCGCCAAAACCAGTGTGCCAAACAAGCAATCAAAAATAAAACAGAAAGCAGGGGTGTCCCCTCCCTGACCGGCTAGCCGGTCGTGGGGGTCATCGTCCGCTCTACCTTTTTATCGCTTCCCAGAATTTCTTTTCCGTGCCTCCTTCGGTCCGGCGTGGGTCGCTCTGCCCCTTTCTCAATGACTAATCTCCAAGTGGGCTCCGCGGGAGAAGGAATGCGGTTGTTTGCAGTAGTAGTAGTAGTATAAACGTTTATTTGCCATAACTGGTAAAGGAGCGGAGGATGATCTCCTGCGTTGGTCTTGAGGTGATCGCCCCCTTTGGTTGGCGTCCCTAGTCCGGGATGCCATGGCCTGCCGCAGCACGAAGAGCCCGGTTCACCAGACCACGCTGGTTCTTCAGGACCGCGCTGGTCAGCACGGCCTCCCACTGCTCCGGTGATGGCGCCAGGACCTCCGGTAGTTCCTTGACGCCCTTACACTCCCACACCATGTGGTATAGGGTGTTGGGTGTTTCGGTGCAGAACTGGCATTCGAAGCTGTATAATGTGGGGTACATCATATGCAATTGTGTGGCATGTGGGAAGTTTGCAGCTTCCACAATATTTCTGACCGCGTCCGCAGGTAGCGTGGGCCGCGAAAATTATTCCCAATGTGCTTCTATTCTGAGGGGGCCGTTTTCAGATAAGCCCGGTTTTTCACTTGACCACAGCAGCGAAGGGCCGCGGAGGAAGAATTCTCCGAAATTAAACGCTTTCGCTCAACGTTCATTTGCAAGTTTTGCCGACGCGCAGTATCCAAAGTTGCAACCTGAATTTAAGCGTTAATCTGTAGCTGCCTTTAATTGTACTTTTCCCATATTGTTGGTATAATAAGTACCTAACATTATTGAACAAAAACTTGCATATAATCGGTCGATGAACCTCATCATCGTAAGTCAATCTGTGTTGTAGATGCACTAGGTAAATAATGAGTATATGAATTACGCCTCATAATTCATATTGAAATCAGCGGAATAGGATTTAATAGTGGCTCGAATTATACCTTTATAGGCTAACACTTTTTTATTAGCGGCTGGAGACTTGGAGCCTTATGTCACTATGCTGGAAGCTTTTATGGATGCAGGCCTGTAAATTCTGCGCCAAACGCTTTCCTAATTCCGGCTAAATGTTGCCTAATTGTCACACGTCTAAAGGTTTACAGTTATATATTGCGCTGTAGCCAGCCAAAAGAGCTTTTATGGCTTTCTCTCTTTAGCTTTAGGACAAATTCTTTTCAATAGCTGGCAAAAGACAGCTGAATGGTTCTGAGTCTGTAGAGTTAGAGCTAAACAACGGCCTATAGCCAGCCAAATGAGCTTTTATGGCTTTCTTTTTTTTGCCTTAGGACTAATTGTTTTTAATAGCTGGCAAAAGACAGCTGAATGGAGTTAAATTTCGCCTCTGCATCTTCTTGGCGAACGATAAAGGCGAAATAGTGAGGTTCTTTTGATGCTCGAGCCGAGAGGACGATCTCGACTCGCTCCGATGACCGACGACCGATGCTTGAAGCAGGTGAGGGATGAGGACTGCCCTTCTTGCTGGATATTAGGTTTATTTACACTATTTACATTACTCCAAGTATCTACATCAGGACAAAGTGACGGTTACATTGTCACTCTGCCCGCAGCAGTCTGTTCGGCTAAGATCTATACTGAACTAGATCTCTCTCGACCGACACTGGACCAAACCCAACACTCCGGTTTTGACACCAAAAACCCCGCCTCCAAAAAGGGGGCCTTCAAGAAAGAGCGAAAACCCTTTCAAAACATTTAATACAAACCATTGATTGGCCACAGGAACAAGATAATCCCACACATGTCCACACCTGCGGTCACGTGACCCAACACTCTCTCTCTCTCATGCACTCATAGTACGTTTCCCACGCACTTTGTTGCAACCGACCAGCAAGTGCAACCTAAATTCACTGATCACGGGGAGTGGACACACCATTTCGTTGAATGGGGTGGCATCTGCTCAAAAGCCAAGCCGAAGGCTTATAGCGGTCTTCACGCGGCTAGCATCTTCCCGCA
The DNA here is from genome assembly GCF_048455015.1 of Haemaphysalis longicornis. Classification (NCBI taxonomy): domain Eukaryota; kingdom Metazoa; phylum Arthropoda; class Arachnida; order Ixodida; family Ixodidae; genus Haemaphysalis; species Haemaphysalis longicornis. Next base: position 24,490,630 of record NW_027526225.1, read on the forward strand.
TCCTCGCCTTGGCGCCTCGCCTGCGCGCGCGCTGGGACAAAGAGGGAATCGTTGCTAATCCCATCCCAGACTAAGGGGCGCCGCTACCCGCCGTCTGTCCCACGGGAAGAGGCACTCCAAGCCCAGGCGACCATCTTCGAGGCGAACAACCCATCAACGAACAGTGCTGACGCCGGCTTCACAAATCCTCAAAAACCGAGCGACCGCATACCAACACAGATACTCTGGCTAAGCACCCCCGGCTTTTGCCACGCAAAAGGAAGGGCTCAAAACATTCACTTGGTGGCCCCCAACTTCGCGTCCCCGCGGTTGCATGAAGGGAACGCCGCGTGACAGCCACCAGCGGAGGCGATGCCGATAAATGAGCCACCGGCGGCTTTCATTAATTAAATGAGAGCCCGAACTTAACAAATGGTTTTGAGTCTGTAGAGTTAGAGCTAAACAACGGCCTATAGCCAGCCAAATGAGCTTTTATGGCTTTCTCTCTTTAGCTTTAGGACGAACTCATTTCAATCGCTGGCAAATGACAGCTGAATGATATCAAGTCTGTAGACTTAAAGCTAAACAATGGTCTATAGCCAGCCCAAAGAGCCTCGTCGGGGCTGGTCTGTAGAACTAAAGCCATACATATTTCTTTAGCTGGCTACCGTAACCTGAATAGCCGTGACTCTATAGACTAAACACACTAGGATGTTTTATAATCGTCTAAAGAGAATTGTATGGTTTATATTCTTTAGTGCAGGATGCACAAAAACTTCAATAGCTGGCTACAGCCTAATTTATGCCCTTTTATAGGTGACCATAGGGACCTGTAGTCGGCCATAGTTTACCATACATTTTTCCATAGACGCTCATAAGGTATTTTTGTATGGGCTCTGTGCGGTGTCTCTTCTTATTGCATGCCTGGCACCCCGCATATTGAAGGGCGCCCGGAGGGAATCCCACAGGACATTCGGTAGCCTTATGCCCTGCGCGCTTGCATAGAAAACATGTCGGCGGGGGCCGATACCCTGCACCTTGTCCATTTTGTTTCTGGTTGTCACGCAACTGCATCGGTTCTTCCTTTTACTCAAGTTCTTCATGCCTTGCGCTGCAAGAAACCTGTGTGCTAGCTCTATGGTTTCGGCGAGCGATTTAGGTTTTCTTTCCTTAAGGAACACAGTCAATTTGGGGTTACAACAATCCAAAAATTCCTCAGCAACCATATGCTCCCTGAGGGCCTCGAAGGATTTCTCTGTCCCCGACAGCTCTACCCACCGGTCAAAATAATTTGCAAATCGTGGAGCAAACTGGCTCGCTGTCTCAGAGTCTTCTGGTTTCCAACTTCGGAACTTTTCACGAAAACCTTCGGTCGTTGGCCGAAACCTCTGTGTCATAGTCCCTGGATTCGACCGCGGGCATCCTACCAAACACACTGAGTGCTTCACCCACCCAGCACATGGTTAGGGCCGTAGCCCACTTGCTCCGATTCTACCCTTGCCCTAGAGCAACCCTTTCAAAGCGATGCAAATAAGCGTCCAAATCATCACGCTTATCATCGAAAGGGGCCATCAGTTTCCTGGGACAAATGCTTTTTGCACGCGGTGTAGCCGCCCCTGACAAAGCATGCTCCAAATCCCCGCGGGAATCCTGTTCACTAGTAGTCTCCGCCAGGCGTAATTTCATTTCTAGCAGCTCCTTTTCCCTAGAAGACTTTTTCTCATCTTTATGTGCTATTCTGTCCATCATAACCATCGCCTCTTCTTTTGTCAAATTTAATGTGTTACAGAGCGCCAATTACCTTTTCAAATCCATTTTCCAAGCTGGTCAGACACGTGACTGGGCCCGATAGCAATACCCTGTGTTGGACCTCTGGGTCCTCCAGCTGCGGCGCGATGCTCAGAAAGCGGAGCGACACGTCGTGAGGATGAGGCTTTAATGGAAAACTAGAAGAAGAAGCAGGCGCGAGCCGGCGCCGCCACATTAGCATGCGGCAGCTCGTGAAGCGTAATGAAATGATGAAAGTTAGCGTCGTCTGCTGCAAGGGGTGACGAAGAGGAAGTTACAACAGTCTCCCCCGCCGACAGATGGCGCTAAGGGGCTTCCAAAGGGTTAAGTAGGGGTACGGGACGCTTGGGTGTAGTGCCCCAGGAAAAACGTACACTGCTGGGCCCGACGATGCCATCAAGTCTACCAATGAGATTTGTCCCAAACTACAGAGTTGCATTGGACGTTGCCTTTCACAGTGTAGCTCAAGTTTTTCTTCAAGGGTGTCTCTTTTGCTTGGTTGGGCGTGATATCCTTGGTATCATCACTCCTCTGATGCCGAGATCGTTTTGCCGCCACCGGTGCTTATAACATCGGGCGTGTTGCTGCACCTTCAAGTCACGCCATGGTTCGTTTGCAAGCCAGGTTGCCGTTGTGAGGGTTTGAACGACCGAGGGTTTTGTGCTCCTTGTCTGGACCATGTGAACTTTCACTTGAAGCCTCCCTCTGTGCTCGGCATGACGTCTTCTGACTCGTTCTTTCTTTCTGCGTTTGCGTCTTTTGGACTCGGTTCGTAATTCGGACGTTCGCTCACGAAGATTTTCTGCTGGCTGTGGCGCCAGCTCCCTGGAGTGCAGGATTATCTTGGACTTGATCGGAAAGGTGTCCGACTGCTTGTTGCTGTGAAATCGTAGAACTTTTGAGCCTCCAGAAAGCGAGGAAAAAGACTTTTCCGATGAAGGAGTTCTTTGTTCCGAAACGGAGGATGCAACAGGGTCGTTGCTTGCCAATTGTCTTGTGTTCGTTGACGCTTCTCGGAAGACCTTATTCTGGTGCATCGCTTCTTCACTAGGGAACTCTGCTCCAATGAAAGGACCGTCTAGGGAGCCTTTCGGCAGTCGGGCTGTCAGTGTGTAGCTGTTTTCCACTGATTTGAATTGGTGCTTCGACGTAACCGTTGGGAGTACAGTACTCGAATTTGTTCTAAAGGGCACCTTTGTGATTTTCCACGCGTCTAAGTCGGGTAGTGGATGGTCTGGTTGTGGGGATGCCCACTTGTCTCTCTCCGTGGTGTTTTGCTCGGAATTCGGCAGCAGCGCGGAATCGCTGCTTGCCACTCGTCCTTCTGGGGTCTTGACTCCGACACTTTTAAGTTCGCAGAAATGACGAAAAAGTTTAGAGACCACTCCATCTTCAACGGACGATCGAAGGATAACAGCACTGGCACACTGAATGATGTCGGCTGCAGCACACGATGGGCCTTGCACAGTCCATCCTAATTTGGTCTCTACAGCCTTCAGCTTTCCATGCACAGGTTTTACGGTACCCGTTACCAGCTCCCAGTAATAGTCCGAGCCAACGAGGACCGCAGTCTGCTGGTCATTAACTCCTTGTACAGAGAGAGGCTGCGTATCCAGGTGCATCTCATTCATAGCCGTTAAAACTCTCTCTCCTGGTAGGGGAATATTTTCGCTGCATATCGTCTCCACTTCCAGCGCTTCGATACTAATCCGGCGTATGTTGTCTGCAGCGAAAAGGATGACTCGTACCTTCTTCATCGTTTTCCGCGTATTGTGACCGCCGAACACGCCTACGGTTAACGTTTCCTCGCCGAGCAGTTTGCAACCGAGTTTTTCAGAAGCACTGGCAGTAATGAAGCTCCGCTGGCTTCCTCCATCGAACAGAACTCGGTAGCGCCCTGACGTTTTCGCGCCTGCTATTGTGGCTGAGAGTGTCTGCAGCAGCACGACGGAGCATGCTTGTTTTGCGACCAGGTTTACCGGTGCAGACGTCACGTTCTCCGTGTCGTTAGTGCTGTCTGCAGGGCACACGGATCTTGCATGCCTTCTCGTGCACTTGCCACATTTTAGCTGGCTTCTGCAATCTCTCGCCAAGTGACCCTTCTTGAGACAACGGAAGCATCGTCCAGCTTTGGCGAGCATCTCCTTTTTGCACGAAAGGCTGAGTTCTTCGGCATCACAGGCTTCGGAAGAGTGTGCTCCAGAGTGGCAAAAGAAGCACTGCTGCGGCGGGTTCACTGAGCTTTGTAGAGCAGCTGCCGTGGGAACATCACACGGGTAGTTTCGTTTTCGTGCTTCTTTCTCTGGGGTGCGATGAAATTTCTGTTCCGCGCGTTCAGCAACAGCCTCTCGACACATAAGCTGGTGGTCGAAGAATTCCAGAAGCACTTGAAGCTCCTGGTCAGGGGAGGCCGTTAAACCGAATGAGTCGCCGTGTTGGTTCGATGAAGCGCCATCTGGGGAAAATGGCGTCTTGCGCCCCTCATGGAACCGCAGGACCATGTCTGTCGGTAGTACCCTTAACAGGATTTCACGCAGCATGGTGCAGTAGGTCGTGGAGCTCGTGCCAAGCGCCTTGAGGCTTCGGATATGAACCTGGACCCGATCGTAAAGGTGCCTCAGTTGTAGGACGTCGGATGACGACGACACCGGCTTCAGGTCCAGGAGGCCTCGCAGATGATCTTGCACAATGATGCGGTCATCCCCGAAACGCTTCTTCAATATTTCGATGGCGTCCTTGTAGCACTCTTCGGTCGCTTGCAGTCCAGATATGGCCGATGCAGCTGCTCCAGTCACTAGGCTGCTCAAGTAGTTGAACTTGTCAGCCGTGCTGAGCTCGTCGTTGTTGTGGACGGATGCCGAAAACTGTGTCCAGAATCGCTGCCACGATCTGCGGTTCCCGTCAAATTTGAGGAGCTCTAGCTGGGGAAGCTTGCATTTGCCAGTCGGGGATGAGTGGACGGTCGTCGGACGTGGCGTTGAAGACCGGGATTCTTGCAGCTTGAGACGAAGGTTCGCGGTAGCGCTGACAACCTTGTCGCGGTATTGTCCCGCGTCTGTCGTCTCGCTGTCTACTAGGTCATCCGGTGTCTCTTCAAAGATCGCCTCATCCAACTTCTCTATCTGGCCATAAAATGCATTGATTCGTTCGAGCAGTACACTCACCGCTCCTGCCGTCGCCTCTCTGTTGCCACTTATGTGGCCTTCCGCTTCCGTTAGAAGGCCATCCAGTTGCGCCCGTAGGCTACGGCGTCGTCGAAGCTGTCGTTCCATTCGGTCGCACGCAGCTGGGAACTCGCCAAGATCGCAGGCGCCGCGTCTCTTTCTGGGCTTTCGCGGCTCCGTGCGTCGATGGGCTTGGCGTCGTCTAGAGTTCCCGGGTTCTCGGCACCATGTGTTGGACCTCTGGGTCCTCCAGCTGCGGCGCGATGCTCAGAAAGCGGAGCGACACGTCGTGAGGATGAGGCTTTAATGGAAAACTAGAAGAAGAAGCAGGCGCGAGCCGGCGCCGCCACATTAGCATGCGGCAGCTCGTGAAGCGTAATGAAATGATGATGGTTAGCGTCGTCTGCTGCAAGGGGTGACGAAGAGGAAGTTACAACACCCTGGATGTGGATAAATGAATCCTGGCAGGCTCGCCAAATATTTGTCACGTTATGTGGCACGTCTCGACCAGCTCAGAGAAATGACCACGGGACAATCGCTGGCACGTTTACCACAGCACACATTTATTATGCACAACTACAACCCTTAAGCAAAATAAACAACAAAGCAAACAGAGAACTCAACCAAAGAAATTCCTAAATACTAATCCCTAACAAAAACCCAGAAAAGCCAACAAACCAAACCAAAAGTCACTACAATGAAGTCCCTAATAAAGCAACCCGGCCCAGTTCCAGTCTATACAACGTCCATATTAACAATCCTAGCAACCATGGTCATATAATACCAAGTCCCTATCGGACGGGCCTACCGCTGTCTCCGGCGCTGATGTGTAGTACCCGGAGTGTGGCCGTGACACGCTGGTAGTCGCAGTTGTCCGCTGCAGCGGTACCGGTGGTGGTGGTACCGATGTAGCTCTGCGTGGTAGTCACACGGGGGACTCCTTTTCAGCTACCCCTCGTGGTAGCCCTTGTAGCAGGAGGCAACCCCTGACCTCGGGGCCGTCGCCGTGGTAGAAGGTAGCACCGGGAAGCTCCGGGAACGTCGCCGCGTGGGGACCGCCAAGGCGTTCGTTGACGGCGCGTGCTCGCTGTACGCAGGCGCCCGACCGTCGCCGCTGGGGCCACCAAAGCGCACCTTGGTGGTACGACGCGGAAGTACGGGCCGATGCCACGTCGGTCCACTCCGGCCCAGGCTGACGTGGCTCTGGTCGATGGCGTGGCCTCATAGCCCCGGCTTGTTTCTCGGACTCGTGCCACCTGACCTTCCTGCTGTGGCGTTCGTCTCATCTCTTCCCCTCCCGGCCTGTGCCCAGGATTATATACCCTTGGCCCGGCCGTCACGGCACTGTTGCATTTGCTGCGCCCGTGTCCGGCGGACGGGTCACCGCCACATTGGTTATTTCTGCACGTGCCTCCATCGCGGCACCTCGTCATTAGTCCGGCCTCTTCGCGGGAAGTTTGAATTCTCTTTCTTCGTCTTCATCTTCGTCGGCCTCTGGCTCCACTATTCCTCATCTTTATTCCCAAGGCGGGATAGCCCCCTTACTCATGACAGTTACTACGCGTTGATATAGTTATCTGGACCAAGAAATTGACTCAGGGGAAGGGTACATCATCACGAATGCCCAAATATTACAATAAAGGGACACTGGGCAGGAATTATGGCTGGTGTCTGTCTCAGAAATGGCCATTTCGTGCATGTTTCAGTTGTGACGTAGTTGCTCTTGCGAGGCGTTTGACTAATGGATGTGCTGCTGGCATCCAGTTGTTGGCTGCTTCCTGCTAATCAGGGCTCGCTCGAAGCGGACACTTTAAAACCACATGAAATGAACAAAGCTGAGGATTTGCGAAGTGAATTTGTCAAATTTATGCTTGTGTTTGCATAGCCCAGACTGACTCAAATAAAGATACTTGCCATTGCTTATCCGGTGGATAAAGCACTATTTAATTTATCAAGCCTGAAACACGAGAAAATACCATGCGGAATTCGCGGCGGCTGTAACAACTACAGCGGGGACACGTATTCGTCTTCCGATGTGATTGTAGATGTCCAAGATTTTAAAGTTCATGAATATGCACTTCGCTTGTGTGTCAGTGTTGTAGTTTTTTGGGAAACACTTTAGTACTAGTAGCAACAAGCACAGGCGTAACAATTCAGTTGGTGTGGTTTATGTTTGGAGAGTTGTTCAAACAAATTCAGGTTTCAGTTCCCCGCAACAGGATTGGCGCCCGAAGGTATCGTGGGGTGCTCATTCTCGATATCTCCAGAATCACCATACCATGGTTCTGCAATGTTTTTGGCTGTTGAATTACTTAGATAAGCCCGCCAAGACCGCTTAGAACCGTTCACTAGCCAAGGCATACGCAGTGGCTATGAAAGGACACTGCTACACCAGATATAAATGTCGTTCAATTGTTGGAATAAATGTGCGCTCATCGGTGCTAGAGGTTATCGCGCCTGGCAAGCGGTCCCAATCGTGTAGGCAAGAAGGAATGAAGGAATGGAAATGCAGACTAGTACGACAATGAGGGATGTTCACTTTGAAATAATTGGCTTTTAGGTTTTCGTGACATCAACGTATTGCTAACTGGTGATTTTGGTTCACAATGAATTGTTTGAAATGACCCACGTTATGGCTGTCCTCCTTCTGGTGAATGCATTCTTGACGTAATGTTTTGGCTCAATTTTATGCAAGCGGTGAATGACTGCACTCGAAGCGGGGCAATTGTGGATGTACTGGTTTTCAGTGAAACTTTTCAGGTGAGTCTAGGAATGAGATTAGGAAAATGAAGGTGACTGGTGTAGTAACAAAGGACTAGCGTGCTATAGCTGAACATTGTAATGCGTACATGTTTTGTTTTCAAGGAGATGATTAAAAACTTCAGCATCCAGCCGGTGACTGCCAGAGGAACCTAGAATGCAAACGGGAACGCGTATTACACATGCTATTAACACTTGAACATTAAAAATCTGGGAGGCCTGCCGCTACGCTTAATATTTATAAGAGTTCCTAAACCGGAATTTTTACGTTTCCCTATTTAAGGGGGAAATACCGGCTGATTGTATTATAGCACGCTCTATACCGATTGATAAAAAAAGCGACCCGTAATCTTTGAGAATTATCGCCCCATCTCCATTCCAGCTTTTGCTGAAAACTTCTTGAGCTTATGGTTGGAAAGTACGTGCATGAATTTCTCAGTGTACACAGTGTACTGTCAAAGCATCAGCATGGATTCAGAAGCGGATTATCTACTGTTACGAAGTTAGTGAGAACAGCGCATGAATTTCCACGCGTGCAGGATGTGCTTGGGCAAACTGATTTATTTTTTAGACCTTTGTAAAGCCTTTGATAAAGTGCCAAATGAAAAGTTATGCAAATTAGTGTTGAGGCGTATCTGAAAAATTGTTCAGTGGTTTCTGGCTTATTTTGAAAATAGACTAAAAACTTCTCATAATCTATTCTTCTTGTCTCTTCTGGCGTCCCACAGAGAAGGGTGCTAAAGTTCCTTTTTTGTTTTTAATTTGTGTAATGATTAGGCCGTTGTTATTCCTTAAAATATGTCTGTACGTTTGTTCGCAGATGATTGTACAACTTTTTAAAAATTGTTTCCGTGTGATCATGTGTAATTAAGAGAGCAGTTATTGCGATCTACAGCTGGTGTTAGAAATTGGAAATTAAGTTCAACGCATAAATAACTATACTACCGCGTATTCCCAGGAACCTAAATCTTAGCAAGTCTGCTATTCCGTAAGGGACACAATCACAAGTAATGTAGATAAAGTATTTGTTCGTCACTGTTACAAGCAAAACTTTGTCAACCAATGTACCCGATATTACCACATCTGCATTACGTAGGCTATGGTTTCTGAAAATAACTCTGAAAAATGCAGCCATCAACACAGATATACTAGGCTATAACACCTGTGTATGCTTCGACTAATTAGGATCCCAGTACAAAGAGATATCGTGAAACTGGAGCGTATTAACAGGAAAGCAGTTGTTTATTTTTCGCGAATATCTCAGGCTTGACACAAAAGGTAATGCAATTAAATGGCATGCGTGCTTTAGAATATCGCAGACAGTTCAGTCGCTTTCCTTTCTTTTCAACGGTATGTCTGGTAATGAAAAAATATATACACCTCACAGGGTTTAAAACCTATCAACAGGATGAACACGTCATGGTCATGAATATTCTTTAGCCCCGATTTTGGCCGGCTCAAATACTTTCAAATTTAGTTTTTTCCCTAAACCTGTGAAAGATTGCAATTTCCTGCCAACTGACGTTTTAATTATAATAACTTTCTTGACCTGGATTGTCGGCTTCTTAACTTTTATGTTTCGGCTATTTTGCTGTCTCTGTTTCTTACGATAACTTCGGATGCACCCACTCCTGCTAGAGCCAGTGAATTACCGTGCAGTATTGTGAAATAAATCATTTGCACCTAGCTTGTAAAATATTTAGGATGAAATGATATTCTATTGGACGCATAATTTTAATATCGGGCAGGATGATTCACAGAATCTGCGCTAACGCTAACAGAACAAGTTTTGTGATATTTTGAAGGCAATACCTTATACGATTGGCTTCTTCATCAATCGATTTTTGAAAACTATTTGATTGCTTGAAATTTAGTATACTCACAAAAAAGCATTCTCCTTGTGGAATCTGTGGTTTTCTTCTGGCCTTCCTACCTGAGGATAGACATCGGTGTGTTTGCATTTGCAACCAGAGTTTGTATCGGCAACCATTACATTGTGTTGTATCTCAAGGGAGTGCTCTAGGGCGAATTTTATTCACCCTATGTGTGCATGACATTCTTAATGTCGACACAAAAGTAAAATACATCAAATAAGCGGATGTTAGCACCTTGCCGTTTTGTGAAATAAATCCTGATGACATAATCGAGAAGTGTAACATTATACTTAACAAACTGCACCTGCCGTCGAAATGAAACTGTATTCGAAATAATCCCTCGAAAACTAAAATTATTTTGTGCGCCCACAATACGGTAGGTGAGTTCGAGTAAATTATTAGTGATGCTGGTCAATAGATAGCGGTTGTAGATTAACATAAAATCCTTGGTGTTACATTCTCTTCAAGTTTAGTGCATGATGCGCACTTCGATAAACTTGATATGGCCGATTTTTACTTCCAGCGCACGGAAACGTGTTGTTTTTTTCATGTCTTGTTTGCTTCCCATATGAAATACTTGAATTTGGTTTGGATGACTAAGTTCAATGAAATGCACTGAAGCAATTTTCGTGTTGCAAATAACATCGGCCAGATTGCTGTAATTTGTTTCTCTTATTGTTGTTTTTGTTGAATTTGTTTTCTTTATATAATATTGTTCAAGTGAATAACCTGCACAACTCTTGTTATAACTTCAAATTTCAATTACCAAGGTTTTTCTGCCGCTGCGTGGAAGACTCGTTTGGCATTGAAAAACACGATGACTAATGGTTCCTTGACAGCGTCAACGCCCAGAATGCGCATGTAGAGATCCCGGTGGAATGCGAGCAAGACAGCGTGCTTCCTGTCCTGGATGTACTGATCCTCCCGGATGAGAGTGCCTTCTCACTGAACAGGAAGATCACACACGCGGGTCGTTACCTCGATGTGGCATTTTGCCACTGGGTCGGCCACAAGACGTCCGTTGTGTTGTCCTTGATAAAGCGCACCGCACGCGTCTGTTCAGATGGCACTGCACTGACACATGAACTAGGAACAATCGGCAGTGAGGTTATCGCCAACGGCAATCCTAAACAATTTATTCTCGAAACTGAGATCAAGATACTGCAGCCAAGAATGCACGACAACAGGGCACCACTACATCCCATGAAACAGCGAAGCACTGTCACGCGCTTTTTCAATATGCGTTATGGGCACTGCCAATGTACCGACCAGCAATTTCTGGAACCGGCTTATGTCTGTAACAGACAGGCTGCCCAGCGATTACTTCCCAGGAGTCGTATGCAAGATACCATGCGCTGATTCTCATCAGTTGTACATAGGCGAAACGAAAATTTTCTGGACTAAAGGAGCACCAATTTGATGTAAGGAATAACAATCAGACGACGATCGCCATTGTCGAACTCGGGCGCAAAGATTCGCGGAGGATTGACTCGGACAACACCGCTATTATAGCTCGGGAAAACAATGTCTCATACTGGGGGATGCTGGAACTGCTTTCATTCGGTCAACGCCAGCCACGATGCGCCGGACGGAAGAGACTATGCGGGCCGCCTGCGCGTCCTCCTTCCGTCATGCACTGCCTACACTATTGACGACTTCTTTTCTAACTCAGTGAACAATGAACCCGCATACGGTTCCGAAACGTCAACTATATTGTTCATATGTGGTCAGTGCGCTATTTTACTTTCGTCACTCCAGCGCGTGACCAGGCGGCATTTCGGCGATCTTTCGACTGTTTCTGCTTGCAGAGATGGTGTGCGTTCTTGGCAAAAATATTTTCAGCTAGCAAACGATGCTCATAGTTAAAGGAACCTACACGTGAGACTAACAGATATCTTTCAGATAATGACGGCTTCCTGTCTGGACTTCGGGCTCTCCTGGGCATCATATTTTAGACGCGTAAGTTGCTTACCCCCGCAATAGACAGAAAGCCAGTATTTAAGACGTCGCGTGTGTAAAACCGCTTGACGGCATACTAAACGATTTGATTTGAATAACTGGTGCCGAATACGTTCCTTAGAGTCGTGTGAATGCATGTGGAACAGTAGAGCTGTCAAAGACATCCTACATGAGGTGCACGTAGTGAAGAGAGAGAGAGAGAGAGAGAGAGAGAGAGAGAGAGAGAGAGAGAGAGAGAGAGAGAGAGAGAGAGAGAGAGAGAGAGAGAGAGAGAGAGAGAAATATTAATTTATTGAGCCTGACAGGGGCCATGCAAGACACAATTGACATTTCCCAGTGATCTCGACAGACACAGCGAAAAAGCCGATGTTACGACAGTTCGCCATTAGTAGCGCTTTGAACAATGGTGGATTTCATTTCCTCTTGTTTGGCGAAGGCGATGAAGATTTGCTCCAAAGTGTTCTCTCCAATGAGGATGTGCTCCAAGGCGAAGTTCTCATCCAGGAGAGCCACCTTGGTGAAGATGGTGCTCCACGGAAGCTTGTTGTCCAGGATAAACACACAGACATTCTGCGAGAAGAGATAGCCGGCATGACGCAGTTCCATGTTTCGCTTCAGTTATAAGGGTAAACCATTTAAAGCTACGTGCCTGTTCATCTCCTATAGTGTGGTATACAATAGTTAACTAACCTAACACTTTTCCAATGAGTCTTTCCCTTGCCGAAGCTATCAATGCCTAGAGTACAGGTGAGCGTTACTGAGCGAATATGGGCTCATTTGGAACAGCTGGTGATTGTAAACTTGTTATAAATGCCAATCGTCGGGTGCAGTAGTTTGTGAAGTTATGCAGTGAATTTATTTAGTTATATTTGCTTGCACTAGGATTAAATGTTTTGCTACGAATTTAGTGCGTGAAGACGGTACACCAACGTTGAAACTGTGGTCAAAGCGAGATATGTATGACAGTTGTTTGATAACCTGTTCTTTCAACAAAGAACACTGCAAAGGTTTGTGTCCGTACAAACAAAGGACAAACAAAGGTTTGTGTCCGTAGGTTTTATGGAAAAAGCGAAAGGCAAAAGCATCGGGAAAGTTAAATGTCTTGAAAAAGTAACGCTGGCATATCAAAAGTAGTTAGATAAGATAAAATCCGCAACACGATTTTGAATCAATTCAATGCTGTTGATGCGTGTGATGCTACCGGGTCCCAAAAAGCGCATACGTATGCTAGTTGGGAGCGCCGTTGTGTTTTGTGAAGAGTAGTTTTTTTTCTTTGGCGCAGATATGAAGTGTCGACGCAAGCAACCAACATGCGGGTGGCTTTCTGGGAGGCATCATAGAAAGGCACGAAGCGTCTGTAGAAAGTGAGCATTCTAAGAAGGCGGTGGAGGTTCTTTGCCGTGGCAGGCCGAGAAAAGGCTTGGAGGGCAGGATGCCGTAAGGAAAGGGTAGTCCCTTCTGGAAAAAAAAATGTCGCAGAGGAGGGTGACGATGGGCCTGCCATCCATGATCTCCTAGATTTGATGAGTAAGCCAGGGTCGCCGATCCGATAAAAATGTTGGCGAGAGTGTTGGCAGTGGTCCTCTTCGTTGGAGAAGAAGAACGTGCATCATCAAAATAGAGGAAGCAGAAATCTAGGCCACGGACAACGTTGTCAAAGAAGCTTTGGAAAGTTTGTCCGCGTTCCGTAAGCCAAAACTAATGGAAGGTTGGCGACAGACACCGTAGCATCAGCGTCTGCATTGACAGCAACCGCTGGTCTGAGCGTGTGAGTGGGGCCTCGGCGGTCGTGGCCCACCAGGCCCTGTGAAGAATCGTCGGGCGAGAGCCGCTCATTCTGGATGGGCTGCTCGTAGTTCGTGGAGTTGCTGCTCCTATTTCGGCCCGGACCGACCGACCGACCGACCGACCGACCGACTAATTCACCAAAGCCGAGCTGAAACGGCTACATCTAGAGACTTGCAATTTCGGGAGTACATTCCTGTCATGAAATAGGGGCTCACCAATGCAGGATTTTCCGAAATTGCACTCCTAAGCAGGCAATGAAAAGGGAGAAATTGTCTTTGTAAATTCATCATTATTTCGCTGACCCGTTCACATACCCAAGTGCTTTTTGCTGATATGCGTAGCCCTTAAAAATATCTAAACAGCGGTTTTACGGTTTTACCGTAAACAGCACTATTGGGCCGAATCCGCATTTCGGAACAAAATGGGTATTTTCAAAGATTCTCTAATATATGTGTCACTGATTCATTTATCCAATTGGTTATTGCTAATAAATGTTACTAATCCAAATACAAAAATCAGAGTTAAGGATTTCCTCCTGAGTTGGCGGGAAAATGGCGAAAAAGCTTTTTTGAAATGACAAGCTTGACGAGGTGAGAAGGCCTAACACACGATATCAATGCCTGTTTAAATTGCTGGTTTAAACAGATTAAAATTTTGTGAACACATTGTGATTATGGTATACGAGCTCAACATTGCTGAAATTTGTAAAAAAACAAAAACAAGAGGCGGCTAGTGAAATGCGCCGGAATAATGTTTCTGCTAACTATTTTTTAGGATATTGAAATTCATTTCAGATATTGAAATGGTTCTTGTGGATAGAGGTATTTTACGTAGGTATCTACACACTGTTTTAGTAGATTCGACGGTTACAACCACCTAAATGTGACACTGATGGCTTCGAAAAATAGGTCTTTACGTATTAATAAAATAAGTATACAGCCCATTGGTATGACAAATTATTTTCTTGCTTGCAAATTCTGCCTATACAGTCGACCCAAAACCAATTTCACGATTTTGTCCTTACACGCGTACAAAGACGCGAGCGGTTTTCTTTAACTTACACCTGCCTGGACGTGGAAATCAGTTCAATTTTCCCGCGTTCGCATAGCTCTAGCCATCTCTTGGTATTTTCAGCCACCACGTGCCTCCCCGTGCCTGCCCATGTTATTTATCACGACACTATGACTGATGACTGTCACGTGAACGGATGCTGGGGTTGTCTTTACCAGTTCAGAGAGATGGACGCAGGAAAGCCGCTGACATGCACATATTATGTGCACTCGAAAAACCCTAAAGCAAAGCACTCAATAAATAAACTACACACAAACGATACACTCACATCTCTAACTAACAATTCCAAAATACAATTCAACTTTAAACCCAAAATTCTCTACACTAAAGTTCTACACAATTAGTTCGAATCAACTCATGCCCTCACCCTCTAGGTGATCTCTCTAAACCACAACTCCCTAGTTGTGTCCTATGACTGCGTCCCCATTGGAGTGGCCTACCCCGCTGTCATCGGCGCTGACATGTCGCACCCGCTGCGTAGCCGCGACTCGGTGGGTAGCCATCCTCGTCTCGCTTCGGTGCCGGCGTTCGATGCGCGCGGTCACCCCTTGGACGGCGTGGGCTCCGCGCGTACTGAAGCACGGCCGCTGGATGAGAGCGCTGCGCCTCTCATCCAGTGGCCGTGACTGAAGTTTCCTCGTTGGCTACCCACTAGTAGCCGCTGCCGCCGGAGGTCCCCGGTAGACTCGGCACGGACGTATACCCTTTCGGGGCCGTTGAATCGAAGGTCGACGGAGAGTGGACGTTGGCCGCAGGTGGTGGGCCTAGGATGTCGCAGCCGATGCGAAGTCGGCCCGCTGCCACCGAGGCTTTGTAGGTAATAGTCTTTGGCCTGGCCACGTCCCCCTGGCTTGTTCCTTGAAGCTCACGTGCTCCTTCCGCCTCCTGGTTTCTAGCCTCCCGGCGTTTTGCCTCCCCCTTCTCTGTGTGCGCCCCGATTTTATCCCCCCTGGGCTCTGTCGTGGTGCACTCTCATTGGCTCCTTGCCTTTTCCACGTCCACATAGGGTCATGACGCCACTTGTCTCCTGCGCGGCGTTCCCTAATTGGCTGACCAGCGCGCTGCCATATTTGACCATGATGCCTTGGGGTTCAGGCGCCGGCGTTCCCTGATTGTTCTGCTCGTGGCGCGCCGTTAAAATTGGTGTTTGTTTGTTTTGTTCCCTTTTCTTGGGTTTTGATGCATCCCCTCTCATGGGGTGCCCTTGACACATGACAATTACCCACGCTTTAAGAGTTTTTTCTAAAAAAACTGCTTTATGTTGGCCGCCGCTGTATTCTGGTTCCACAACCCTTGCTCACTTGTCATGAGTCTACAGTTCACCACCACTGCTCACTTCTTTCGTCGCTCTTTTCAGCTCACACATGACTTCACTTTCACTTTTGTGAAACATTGTTTTTAGTTAATCCCTGTTTACAGAACTGGCACAATTGGTTCACACCACGTTCCCGTTCTATCACCAATACTGTCAATACATCACTTTCTCAAACACCGAGATACTCAAACTATTCTCTACCATATCACTGCAATCAATCACTTGAATGATTTCTTATTGAACAACATAGTTTCCCAATCCACACATAATAAAACATTTTCCTCCTTCTACTCCTCAATCCGTACTTTGCCACGACTTCTTTAATGCTACACTTCATGCACTTACAGCACTCTATACTCATACAATCTGTTCGATCACATCACCAAATCAAACACATCAATAATCTAATATTCGACATCCCTACTTGTCACTCCGAACTTCGTCACTCACTCATTCATATCTCTATTATCTGTATCTACGCGAACCCTGCCTTTCCACTATACTACAATATTCATGTTGTGAGTATACACCACTTATTCGTAACCAGTATACGTCCTATTCCTTTCCCAGTCAAGTTCATGTTTTCCATGAGGTTCGTTGACCTATGGCTTCCTTTTCACCTTCTTGCGCGTCAACCACTGAGCACCCTTTGCTACTCGGTCAGCTTTGTTTAGACAGTCGACTTTTGTCACACGTAGCCTGTGTCAGTGGTCTTGGTGGAAACCAACGCGTTACTGTTTCACCAACCACGCAGCGCTTGTGTACTGCTCTTGGCTCCCTACTAGCTAGCAAGCCGCTAAGCGCATCACCTCTTCTATAACGTGAGTTACCTTTCTCACCCTGCTCACTCTTGCCTTCTTACTGCCTACTGTCCCCTTGGCACTTCGTCTGCTCGTTAGTCCCAATCTGTGTCCGAACAGGGCAGCTTTTCCAGCCAGGCAGAATCTATTCTTCACGCATTTTGCGCCCGGACTACCGCTGAACGATTCCGCATTTCTGTGCTCCCCTCTCTTTTGGTTCCGTGCACACTTGGCTTGCGAATTTTGAGCGCCCAAGGCCTTTTTGCCTGCCACCATTAGCCACTGCACTGCATCTTTTTAACACTGCTCTAGTTCTCGCTTTTCATAGACCGCCAAGAGCTTGGTCTGAGGGTGATGTAGTAGTTGGTCTACAATACCCGTACTCGGCTGCGCCTTGGATACCGCGTTTACAATCTCAGATGCTGAGCTGCCTCACTGCCTAACATTTTGCACTAGCCTTTTCGGGGATGAGGCTACTCCCCCGACCCATAGCCATTTCCAACGGACCAGGATTCGAGCCCTCTGGCCGAATGCAATTCCTGCCCGTGCAGGGAGCATCAGGTACCTCAGTCTCAATTACTAAACTTTCACAGACCGTCAAACCAACTGAGTTACCAGCGCTACTATGCCGCAGCAAGCTGTCCTCGCCCGGCGTGTTCTTAGCTCGCTCATCTCTAAGGGCCTGGCCTGCCACCGCACCACATATGGCCGATCCATCGCCTCGCCTTCGAACGCGCCTTTCTTCTCAGTGGGCTGTTCAAACAAACAATTGTTCTCTTTGGGTTCCTTTTTACTCGTGGCCATAGAGTTTCTCAATAGCTAGTGAGAAACTCTATGCTCGTGGCCTCACCGCCATCGGCGACCTGCTTTCTTTCTATCTCGCGTGATGCATCGCGGTGAGCGATCCGCGTGCCTTCGGTCTCACGTGCGGCACGTTCACGGCACTCTTGGCGTCTGTTCTCCTGGGAGCTCTGTCTCGAGAGCGCCTTTTTTTTCTATTCTTGTGCTTTGCGCACCATCGCTGTGTGCTGGGCGCTTGCCTTTACTGCCACGCGCGGCAGGTTGAACGCTCACTCGTTGTTTGTACTGTCGCGAACGCGACAGAGAGATGAGCCGAGACACGCCCGAACGCTATGCCGTGCACCCAAAAAACTGGGGACCCATTTTATTCCACCCCCGTGGCGTTCGTGGCTGCTTGCGCACCGGCGCCGCGTGGCCCGCACTCATTGCATGTCACTCAGCCCCAGCGCCATCGCCGCTGGGCTGAGTCCACATAGCCCCCTCCCCTTGATTGGATTGGATTGGAAAAACTTTTATTGGGCCGGCGGTTAAAGCCTTACACTAAGACTTCAGACTTGGCCGGAGTCGCCCTCGCCGTCGCCGCCAGGCCCGAGCCTCGCTTCCCGTCATCGGGTCGCTCGGGCTCCTGCCTGGTCAGCGCTACGAGGACCCGCTGGACGGCCTGGATTTGGAGGTCTTGGTCATCGGATCGCTTCGCCTCCTCAAAGGCGGGTGGCAGTCTTCCTGTCGTGGATTCTTCCGGGAAGTTGAGACAGTCCCAGACAATGTGCTCGAGGGTCGCGGTGGCTTTACGACACACCCTGCACGTATCGTCTGGGTGCGTCTCCGGGAACATCTTGTGCATTAGGGACAGGCTCATGATCGTTCTTGTCTGGAGCTGCCTGTACACGACTGCTTGTTCTCTGCTCAGCCCTTTGCAGGGCGGTGGGAGCGTTCATCTCGCGAGTCGATAAGCCTGGGTTATTTCCTTGTATCCCGTCATTCTGTCTCTCGTGCTGTGCCACGGGCGTTCCCCGCTTGGCCCGGCGCGGCCTGTTAGTTCGCGCGCCCGGGCGTGTGCGGTTTCGTTGTGGTTCGCACTGACGTCCGACACCTCTCCTGCGTGTGCCGGGAACCACTTGATTTTCTTCTTTTCCACGATTGTTGGCGCCCCTCTCAGGATTTTCTCCGCAGCTCGGGAGACCCTTCCTCGTGCGAAGTTCCTGACCGCTTGCCTTGAGTCGCTGAGAACAGTGGTGCATCCTAGGTCTTTAAGGGCCAGTGCTACGGCCACTTCCTCAGCTTCTTCTGGTTTGCCGCTTCTCATACTGGCCGCCGCCCTGACGTTGCCTTCGGCGTTGACCACGGTTACGGTGAAACCGCTTCCGTTCTCGTACTCGGCTGCGTCTACGTAGCGGGCACCCGCGTCTCGGGCGTGTAGTTCCGCCAGTGCCTTGGCCCTCGCTTTTCGTCTGCCCTCGTTGTAGTCGGGGTGCACGTTACGCGGGATCGCATCCACCCGGATCATGCCCCTGACCCCGTCCGGGATCGGCATCTTGACTCCCTGTTGCTCGTGGTATCGAAGCCCCAGCCGTTCGAGGATTCTCCTTCCAGTCTTAGTTGTTGCCAGTCTCTCCAGCTGCGCCGTTCTCTGAGCTTCAATCACTTCATCTAGGGTGTTGTGGATGCCTAGGCTGAGCAGTCTCCCGGTGCTTGTAGACTCGGGTACCCCGATGGCCGCCTTGTATGCCTTTCGGATGGTCCCTTCCAACTTATTCTTCTCGCCATTCTTCCACCTGTGGAAGGCGGCCACGTACGTGATGTGGCTCATTACGAAAGAGTGCACGAGTCTTGTGAGGTTCTCCTCGCGTAGCCCCCTCTTTTTGTTTGACACTCTCTTGATTAGTCTGATGGCATTGGCCGCCTTGCCGACGACCCGTGCCACCGTACTTCCGTTGTTTCCGCGTTCGTTGAGGAGCATGCCCAGGACGCGGATGTCTGATACCCTGGGGATCACTGAGCCGTCTTTGGTGTAGACCACGATTTCTTCTCGTTCCCTTCTCTCGGCGCGCGTGCCTTCCTTGGGTCTGTACAACAACAGCTCGGACTTGGTCGGTGAGCATTTGAGGCCTGTGCCCTCCAGGCTGTCCTCGACTACTCTCACCGCTTGCTGCAGGGCCTCTTCCACTCAAGCATCACTGCCGCCCTCGACCCACAGGGTGATATCGTCAGCATATATAGTGTGACCGACATTCTCCACCTCTGCGAGTCTGTTGGCAACTTCGATCATAACTAGATTGAATAGGAGCGGCGAGATCACCGACCCTTGCGGAGTGCCTCGGCTCCCTACCTCTTTGACATTCGTTGCAATGTCACCCGCGGTGATCTCTGCCGTCCGACCCGTCAGGAAGCTTCTGATGTACGCATGGGTTCTCTCTCCCATGTTCAGCTTCGATACTTGACTTAGAATGGCCGAGTGGTTGACGTTGTCGAAAGCTCCCTGCAGATCGAGACCCATTATGGCCCTCGAGTCCCGGGAGTCCCTGTCAACGATTAGGTGCTTCAGCTGGATCATAGCATCCTGCGTGCACAGGTGTCTTCGGAAACCAATCATGGTGTCGGGATAGAGGTCGTTGTCCTCCAGGTAGTCCTGCCATCGCGCCATCAATACATGCTCCAATAGTTTGCCCACGCATGACGTGAGCGAAATGGGCCGGAGGTTGTCTGTGCTCGGCGGCTTGCCTGGCTTGGGGATCAGGATCATCTTCGAGTGCTTCCACTCCTTCGGCACGACTCCCGTTCTCCAGCACTTGTTGAAGAATTTAGTCAGTGCCTCGATAGATGCGTCGTCAAGGTTCTTGAGCGCCCTGTTCGGTACGCGGTCCGGGCCCGGCGCCGACCTGCTGTTGAGTTCTTGAAGGGCAGTGCGCACTTCTTCTACGTTAATGTCTCTATCTAGCTTCTCGTTGGGTATTCCGAGATAGCCTCCGTGAAAGACCTTCTGCGTGGTGGGAATGTACTTCTCCAGAAGCTTCTTTTCCACCGCCACCGTTCCCTTCTCCTTGATTTCCGCGTGTATGATCTTCGCCAGCCTGTCCCTCTGGTGAGACTTGGTCTTTGTCGCGTCCAGAAGATGCCGGAACAGATTCCAGGTCTTTCCGTTGTGCAGTTGTCCGTCTGCCGCGTTGCATATCTGGTCCCATTTTTGGCTGCCGAGCGTGCGGCAGTGCTCCTCTATCTTGCGGTTAAGTTCAGCGACCTTCTTTCGCAACCTCCTATTTAGCGTTTGCTTCGTCCACCTCTCCTGTATGGACTTCTTAGCTTCGATAAGATGGGCCAGTCTGCTGTCCATGCCGTCTACCTGGTCGTCCGTTTCGATCTCTCTCGTGGCTGCCTTGACGTCACCGGTGATTCTTTCCATCCAGGCCCCGATGTCTTCTATCTGTTGATCTCCCTCCGTACTTTCATTTCTCTGCTTCCTGAACGCTTCCCAATCGATCCACGTGTGTTTTCGCGTCTGTGCCGCTTGAGCCCCCTTCATTCGAATCGTAGTTTCCACGATCATGTGATCACTGCCCAAGTCCGTCCCGGTGTTTCTCCACACGACGTCTTCCGCTGCAACGTTCTTGACGAAAGTGAGGTCGGGAGTAGTATCCCTGGATACCGAGTTTCCCGTTCTTGTCGGGTTGGCGGGGTCCGTGACGAGGACGTATCCGCTGTCGATCACGTCTTGCGCCAGGTTCCTGCCCTTGGCGTTGCTCTTGGCGTACCCCCAGGACTGGTCAGCGGCGTTGAAGTCGCCACAGACCAGCAGCTTGGAGCCGTTTGCCTGCGAGCTCGCCCCGTGCAAGAGTGCCCTGAAGCGTTGTTTGCGCTTGCTCGGGTTGCTATACACGTTGAGGACGTAGACGCTCTCTTTCCTCTTCTTGCCAATTACCACCTCGGCCAGTACGTGGTCGACTGCGACATTTTTTAGTTGAATTTCCAGCATAGTGTGCTCCTTTTTGGTCATGATGCACAGTCCCCTGCTGTCTTTCTCGTCGGACCAGATCGCTCTGTAGCCGTGGAGTGGCCGATGCGTCGCCAGTGTTTCCTGCAGTAATATCACGTCCGGTTTCATCTTGCTGTTCTCGACGTGCTGCAGTAGTACTGCCCACTTCCTTTCCAGGCCGCGGCAGTTCCACTGCCAGATGATCACTGTTGGTTCTGGGTCCATGCTTGTTCCGTTCTAGCGATGCCTCCCTGCGGTGCACTGCGCGAGTCCTGATATTGGATAACTGCTTGCATGTGGCTCTGTAGGTGTTGGACGGCCCCCTCTATTTTTACGAACCGCTCGTGGTCCAGCCTGCTCTTCTCTGCGATGGCCGCCTTTATCGTCTGGAACATCCGCTCCATTTTCGCTTCCAGCTTGTTCAATCTGTCGTCCATGCGCGCCTCGATGCCGCTCATTCTTTCTTCCATGCCGGCGTCGATGCTACTAATCTCCTGGGTGGCGCGCTTTTCCATCGTTCTCTTCTTTATGGCCGGCTCTCTTGGTTCCGGGACGTCGCTCGTTATATCCATCGGCTGCGCTTTCGGCGGGGGTTCCGCCGTCGCCGCGACCGGGGGGCTCAGGGTAGCAACCAGGTTATTGGTTTCCGTCATGCTCTGTATGGTCTTTTTCCTCTCTTCCAGCATTCTACGCAGTTCCCTGTTCCCTTCTCGAAGGGTCTCCATGGCTTCGTTCTCTTTGCTCTGCTTTTGTTGCTGCTTCTTGGGCTCTTTTTCGCCGGTCCTCCTTGTACCCTTGGCCTTGTCCGCCCAGCTCACGCGCTCCCTCGACGGAGACTTTCCCTTTCGCGTGACGCTGGGACTCCGACTTTGCCTCCCTAGAATGCCGCCGCTGGAGGGTGATCTGCCTCTAGATTCCGAGGACCCCCTGGATGGGGACCTCGCTTTTCTTGCGGGGTTCAGTTCCAGGAAATCTAGCTCCAGCGGCAGCCGCTCCTCTTCTGCGGACGCGAGGCGCCGCTCCCATTGTCTTTTCCTGACCACGTAGGGCGTTTTGAAGCGCGCCTTGCAGGACCTGTCGCCCGTCACGTGTTCTCCGCCGCATAGCTTGCATTTCGGCTTGCACGGGTGTTCTTCCCCCGGGGCAAGCTTGTCACAGCCCGGACATCGTTTTTCGCTCGGGTTTGGGCACACGTCTTTTCGGTGGCCTACTCGACCGCATTGGTAGCAGACGTCCACCTTCTTGCAGTACAAAGAGCATCGTAGCAGCGCCGATCCGTACCTCACGTAGTTTGGCACCTTCGTTCCCTTGAAGACGACGATGACCGTCGTCGTCTCTCCTATTCTCTTGGTTCCTAGCGCCAGCGGGTTGCGTCGGTTGACCACCCTTTCATCGATGTCCTCGGGAGTTTCGGTTGTCGGGATTCCTCTGATGACTCCCTTGGTCGTGTCGTGTGGGGCGGTTCTGTAGGCCCACACCTCGTACTTCTGCCCTCTCACTGCGATCTCTTTGACTTCGCTGTAGCGGCTGGCTCTTTCTTCCTGTGCTGTGCAGATCACGATGATATTCTGCTGCGCGTTTACGCACAGGGTGTCTTCGTATTCGGCTTCCTTGGCGGTTCCCGCCGCTGCGTGAACGGCCGCAGTCACTTCGACCAGGCCTAACTTGGCCACGTTGATTCCGCCTCTCGGCCTCATGACGATTTTGATATTATCCCTGGGTAACGCTGGCATTCTCGCCGCTTTGATTGCTGATGACCTTGTTCTTCTTGCAATATTTGCCGCTTTCCTAGCCGCGGTAGCGTTCTTGTCTGTTACATAAGCGGTCTCTCGTTGCTGGCTACGGGCGAGTCGGTCACCGGCAACTTTCCATCCTGCCTCGTTCATTGCCTCCGGCGAAATGTCTTCGCCCTCCACTTGCACGCTCATCTTGCCGAAATTGCTAGTAGACGGAATGGGCGGCTCCATTTCTGCGTCTAATCTTGTCATCTTCGAAGGTTGAGCCAACCCCGACCGGCGCGGCGCAGGGCCGAACCTCGGCGACCACGCCTAGGCCTAGCGCCGTTCGATGGCTTCAAAGTTCCACAAATCAACGAAAAAGCACTTGCCTTAGTCGATATTGGTGTCAGTCGATGCCTTGCGTCATCCCGAACACGCTGGGAATAAAAGATTAGCTCTTCACACGAATTGGCACGGTTAATTTGCCACTAACTGCGGAGCCGATGTTGAGCACGTCAGCTCACGCGCAGCCTCACGTGCCTCCCAAACGCCCTCCCCTTGAGACGGAGTCTGGAGGAGGAAGTCTTGTGGAAAGCGCCACAGCAAAACGCACAGTCTTTGCGTTGCTATGGGTTCAAGGGTGGTGGTGCGAACGGAAGGGAGAGGGGTGGTGTTCATGGTGGAATGGTGGATGGTGGAGTGGAACGCAGGCAGGGCACCTTCGATGAACGCGGGCTTGATGGGATCGATAGAAACGACGCTGTCGCGGCCGTTGACGCGAACTGTAAACGTCTTGTCAAAGCGTGAAATCATGAGATGAGGGCCGGTGTATGGCAGTTGAAGTGGCCGGCGGGCACTGTCGACACGGATGAAACCGTATTGGCTGTCAGAAAGGTTTGGATGAATAAAAGTGCGTTTAGTGGAATACGACCGTGGTGGTTGTGGATGGATATAGCGGAAAAACCGAGTTAAATCGTTCACATAGGACAGGCCAGGGGAGGACAGGTTGTCTTGCGGCTGCGGAGGGACCAGGAAGCCTGCTGGTAAGCGCAAAGACGTGCCATAGACCATTTGAGAGGCGCCACAACCAAGATCGTCTTTCATGACAGTGCGTAATTCTAGCCGCACAAGAGGAAGGTGAACTGTCCACTGTTCAGGTGATTCGTGAGCCATCAGTGGGGCTTTAGCTTCCGATGAAACCTCTCGACCATGCCGTTGGCTTGAGGATGGTAGGCCGTTGTTTTCCTGTGAGTTACACCGAGTAGGCATGTCAAACGGTGAAAGAGCGTGGACTCAAATTGGCGGCCACGGTCTGTGATAATCTCCGAAGGCACGCCAAAACGAGAGATCCACATGGACATTAGTGTGGAAGCAACAGTCTCAGCCGTAATATCGTCGATTGGAACCGCCTCCGGTCAGCGAGTA
Organism: Haemaphysalis longicornis; assembly: GCF_048455015.1. NCBI lineage: Eukaryota > Metazoa > Arthropoda > Arachnida > Ixodida > Ixodidae > Haemaphysalis > Haemaphysalis longicornis. The sequence continues at coordinate 24,515,042 of NW_027526225.1, forward strand.
AAACAGTCGATCGCTGTCAAGATGTAACGGTAGCCCTTAGATGGTGGTAGTGGGTCAACAAGGTCGACGTGAACTGTAGAGAACCTAGAGTCTGGCAAGGCTAAAGGGGCCAGAGGTGATGTGGTATGCCGAGAGACCTTGCATTTCTGGCGGGCGATGCAGGAACGAGCCCGTGCCCGTACGCCAGTATTCATGCCAGGCCAGAAGTATTTCTCGACAACCAAACGCCATGAGGCATGAACTCCAGGATGAGAGAGACGGTGAATAGAGTTGAAAGCATTGCGCCTGAGAGAAGCAGGAAGGTATGGTCGCCTGCGGCGTGAAACCGGGTCAATGTCGCGAAGGATGCTGATTCCCAAATCAGGGCAGATAATGTCCTGAAGTTGCAGAGAGGAACTGTTTGAAGAACGCAGAGTTCGGAGCTCCTTGTCATCTCGTTGTGCTTGAGCCAACTCCTGAGTACTGAAACTGGAGCGTTGTATGGTCGAAATGCGGCTGGGATATTGTTAACTTCCTTGACATTCTGAATGTCCGCTGTGAGCTCTGCAAGATACGCCAAGTGTAGCGTCTCTCGGGGAGAATGCAGAGGCCGGTTGCGGCGTCCAGGATTCTTTTTCGGGCCATGTCAACAAACAGGATGAAGTGCGAAAGGAAATCGGCTCCTAGAATGGCGTGACTCACGTTGGCCACGAGGAAACTCCAGTCGAACGCACGGCGTAGGACGATGTTTACCATCAGAGAATTTGGGAAGGAAGAATAGGAAGGCCAAATAAAACGATTGAGGGATGAAATAGGGAAAATTAGGTGGCCAACAGTAGAGTCGAGCAGCGCAGGACAAGAGTGGTTGGAAGTCACTGGGAGACGCGTTTGCCCTGCAATGATCCTGAGTAAACTGTTGCAGATAAATGATGATGATCATGATTACTTTATTTCAATTTTTGTGATATAATTTAGCCGTTGACACGGTATGATGCCCCCAAAATAATTTAAAAAGCCATTAATCTTTCGAACAGCCAGGACAATCTTCTGGGGGCTGCATAGAAGTCGGGTCGTCCTTGGGTCGACATTGTTGAAGTGTTTGACACCATTGCCCATTTGGAAGAGCTTTCGCGGTTTCATCGCTCAGGCTTCAACCAAAGAAACGGAGTTCGCAGTAACCCGATCGACTCTCTGGAGGCAGCCATGTTGGGATTCGGCACGGTAGCGTATGTTGCGGCGACGGTACGCTCAGGGAGCCGGCGAGCTAAGCCGGACACCGCTCTGGTAACGCTGATTGTGCCGGAGGTCGCCACGCATGCGCAATGGCGCTCCCGCTTGCTATGCGAGATTAGCAGGCCATAAAAATCTGTCAGCTAAACCTGTATAATGTTTCGCCACGGACCCCGAAAAAGACATGCTTCAAACTTTTGTAACGGTACGGGAAAGGTTTGACAGGCCAGGTAATGAAATGAAAAATTCGCTGCAAACTACAGCGTCTTTAGCAGCAACCCTATTTATTTCGTCTTCATCAATAAACACATCCTCCGAGGATACTTGTAGCACCCATGGGTGGCCACAAGAAACATCGCGAAGTACATGTTGCCACAATGGAGAAAATAAGCAGAGGGACATTGGCAAGCCACGGACAATTCCAACAATCAGTTGCAGTACATGAAATATAGAATAAAATCTAGAGGTTCAATTTCAATAGTTGCAACTTGGGCTCACATGCTAGTTATAAGCAACTATAATACTCTGCTACATTATTTTAAAATGTCCACACGTCAAAGTGTCTGTCTGAATGCGCTGTTTCGCATTTGAAATACGCCGGAGTCTCTACCATGCTTTCTACGGTAGTTGTTTCCAGCAAGACAATACTGCCAAAACCTCTCCTCGTTAGCGATGAGCTGAACACGCAGAAAAAATCCTGAAGTGCACTGCTTTAATGCAAGACAATTGTATGTGACCTCTACCGTATGATGTCAATGCTAAACTAGCGAACTTTTACAGGTGCATGTTACTCAGGTAGGGGAAAGGGATGTGGTACGTGTGCATTTTAACTAGCCTATTTGGGAAGGTCCCTTAAGCTTTCAAGAAAAGAGATGGCGAATGGTGGCCGACATATAAGCGTTCGCTCGTAGCTCAATTTATGCGTAGCCCTCGCACGCTCCATGTCGTTCGTAGTTGGAAAATTTCAGCTATTCGTTTGAACCTTCTCTTGTTTCTCATGTGACGTTTTAACGAAAAAATTTGGATGATTAAAGGTGTGTGTTGCACCCCAAAGTTCGCCGATGTTCGGGCCCCAGTAGTTAATCGGTTGACCATGTTGACGCCTTTGTGACCTTCCTGGGCCAGTGTGGCTCCACGTTGCACTTTAAAGTTCAAGGAAACTTTGATCTTGTGATTAAACGAGTTACGATTACCTTATAATTGAAATAGGTGGACGCGACTAGGCTCCACTAAAGGCACAGTCACCCATGGTTGGGTTGGCCATGCTGGCGCTTAGAGGTATGATTCGACTCCCTTGTTGGACAGAGGAAAATCACTAATTATGTGTGCTCCGAAGGGAACACCACTGCTTGGAGAAAAATTTAAATACAAGGTTAGATACGAGAGATACGTTCTGGTCCACACTTTTTAAATACGGAGAATGATTGGCTGACGCTCTAAGAGCTATTCACACTGACCTCGTGCGTCTCGACGACTCTGATGCCCGGGAACAGCTCAAGGACATCTGCCACGAACTTGACCGGGTCGTTATCAGCGCCGTGCTTCAGCATGAACTCGAACCGGTAGCCCTTGCCGAACTTGTTTCTCAGGTGCTGCAGAGAGCCCAGACATTTCATCTGGCCCGCCACCATGATGCAGAGCCGGTCGCACGAGAACTCGCACTCCTCCATGCTGCAGAGACGAATGCCCGAACGCCATTGTAGCGTGCGTAAATCTAGAAACCGATAGTAACACGCAAACACGAGAGAGGCGACTCAAAAGCACAAAAGGTGACTGCAGGCGTCTTCATTACCACGCAGGCGACTGTTCAATGCGCTAATCACGTCAGTGAGCGTAATGATATGCGGCATTGCGACGCAGTATTTCTACACTTTGACAACTTCCCACGGGCAATGCGCGTCATCAATAAAGAGTGCATGGCTGCGTTCTTTTTTATAGACGATCTCTTATGCATGTTCACATTTGCCATTGCAGACATAGCATGTTCATGACGATAGCATGCTCATCTTTGCCGTGACAGACGGTCGAGTCTTTCCAGATGCGTGCGGATTACCCAGTGTAATCGAGACATTATATAAGCCCATTTAAACGATGAACTCTGCAGGATGTAAACTGATCTCCTTGTGCACCCGAATTAAACTACTCCACAAAGGCTCCGGCTTATAACTTAGCCGAAGATGATTTGTTTACGGGAAGGGCGATGACAGACTCCTGCCGCCTGTGCTAAATAAGTCCTCGTCATTCACCCGGTGACCCGTGATGCTCTCTCTCCCATATCATTTCCGTCGTGCATGATAAATGCAATGGAGGTATACTTAAGGACGTTTTCTTTTTAATGCGTTGGACATAAATGCAATGGAGGTTTGTTTTAAGAGGATTCCTCTTTTATTGCGTAGCATTCTTTGCCGAGTACCCCCGTTGCCAGGATCGTGTAAAGCCCTGAATTTCCACAAAATGCAGATTTCGCGGAAGTTTTACCGGTAATCATTGTAATACCTTAAATGGGGATAACTGGTCCAACGAAGTTTTGAAAAAAATAGAAATAAATAAGAAATACGGAAAATGATGAAACGTGTTACGCCCGACATTTCCACAATAATGCAGATTTCGTGAAAGTTCCACCTGTAATCGTTGTAATAGCGTAAACGGAAATAACTGGTCGAACAAAATTTTGAAAAAACTAAAAGAATTACAGAACTTAACATGAAAAGTGGCGAACCGTATGACGACATGCATTTCCAAAATGATGTATATTTCTCGAAAGTTCCCCCCTTTATCTGTGTAATAGCGTAAATGGAGATACTTCGTCGAAATATTTCTCGAGAAGCTCAAGAATAAGAAAAGTATAAAACAACACAGAAAAATACAAAAATCTACGAACAATGGCGCACTGTGTAACACCCCGCATTTCCACAATATTCCAAATTTCACGAACGCTTCACCTGTAATCATTATAATAGCAATTGGGCCAAATAAATTTTCAAAACCTCAAAATAGAATAGAAATAAAAAAACTTAAAATGGCCAACCATATACAACCCCTGAATTTCCACAATAATGCAGATTTCGCGGACGTTCCTCCTGTAGTCGTTAAAATAGCGTGAACGGAGATAATTGGATGCACAGGGTTTAGTAAAATCAAAAGAATAAGCTTTAAAGAACTCACACTTCAGACAAGAAGCATGAACATGCGACGCATTAAGCAGAAAATTTTCTGAATTTCGCCAGATTTTTTACTACGTTCGCTCTTCTGCGTGGCGTGCCATGTGTTGGTAACTCCAAGACATTGTAACGTTTGGCGCGCGTGTAATACTCTATTCGCCGCGAGATCGACATGTAGGTGGCGATAGCGTCGCGCTGCTAGTGTGGATGCTCCGCTGAGCGGCCCGTAAGAATGCACACTGTGGGCGCGCTTCGTGCCCTTTTCCAGCCGTAGGTGCGCACGAAAGCCGCAAACAACAGTGGTATGCTGTAGTTCGGTTCTAAACGTTCAATGTATAGCGTGGAAGCGGGACTAAGTTTTCATTACTACGCAAAAAAAAAAAAAAAACGACGACCCATCGGGAATCTCAGAATGTCCATAACAGTGACAATGAACTTGTACGCCGTGGCTCGTAGCAAGCTCGATTTTTCCACACTATGGCTTTGAGCCTTCTATAAAAGCATAAGCAGAAACAAATCATGAAGCCTCGATCTCTGAAATTCAGTTTACAACGGCAATCTCAATCGCTTTCGCTGGTAGAATGACGCATTCTTGCATTTGTGGGATGCGCTGAAATGGTAACACCACCTACCTGTCCCGACATTCTTTCTAAGAGCTTGCGATATTTTTTGTGTGTTCGAAAGGCAACATAAAATTACGGAATTTTGATCAGCGCAGAGATATAAATGTAACCACTCTAACGGGTCTTTTAAATGACGACTCTGAACGAAGGTTTGATGAATAACGGTGTCGGATCACTTATTTACGGCTTTCGTCGCAAGTGAACTTGCGAATTGAATTGTCAATGCACGCAGTACAAGCAACATCTCATGTTTAGCTAAAGCAACATCTCATGTTTAGCTAGGTTTTCCGAAAGTGACAAGCAGGTTCACAGTGTGCAAACCAAGCGTCTGCGACCTCACAGTGAGCACAAAGGTTGTGTTACGGCTGCTCTGTTGACCATTTGCGTTCCTTTTAAAATTTAACAGGTGCATGGAACAGCGAGATGTGTTTGCATTCTTGCGTATAAGGTCGCTTACGAACCCTAAAGATGGCAAATGAAGTTGCGCTGTTGCAGATGTAGTAAAACGTTTCCTTTTTATTTCTCGTTCCGAATCACCGCAACGGGATCCCGGTAACTACTTTGTTTTGTAAACTGAACATCGCCTTTGTCTTGGCATTTAATTCTTGAGGATTGGTTAAAAAGATGCAAGGATAAAGTTTTCTGTGCATTTAGTTGTTTTTTTTCGGGAGGGGGGGGGGGGGAAGGGGGTTGCCAACGTTGCAAGAGCAGCGAGAAGAGAACGCATGTAACACGAAAAGCCAAACGTTGGTTATCAGTATTACTTACAATCGAAAGTACGCTAGGCGTCGTGTTCTGTAGTGGTGAAAAAGCATTACTTCAACACGTATTTCCAAAACTGATTAACCCCCTTTGGTCCGAGATTGTCCAAGAATTGTGGCTCGCCTTTTTCAAAATTGTATTGAAAGCAAGCATTGTGGGAAAAAATAAAAATAAAACAGTGAGCCGTGCCACACACCCCTCACACATGTGGGCAACAACGTGCATTATATTACGCGATTTTTCCTCTTTCTGACCATATTAGGCATTTCGTTATGCTGAGTGAGACATTTCTGGACAAGGTGATTCATGTCGGGATTTGAAAATGTTATATATGAAAATGACACACGAAATGCCACATGACAGACGCAAACTCACAACTGCTTACTTTTACCGCGAAATCCCTCCTAAATACTCTTGCGCATCCATATAAACGTATTTTAAATAATACGTAAAATTAGCAACTCAGTATAAACAACGACTGCCCAAAAATGGTATCTATTTTGAAAAAGGTACGGGAAGAACACGATCACACAGGCGGTTGCGGGTGTGATATACGTTCCCGGTAATGTATGGGCGATAGCGCACGGGTCGTGGGCACTGTAATTGTTTTTATTTGTTTCTTCTTTCTATAAGGAAACGGCGTAATGTTAGAAGGGAGTGGCAAATGCACGGGTATGCACAGGTCTTGTCGCTTCTTACCCGTTTCGTGTACTAAACTTTTATCCTTTAAATAGTCACCACGCCACCTCCAAAAAGCACCCTCCGACGTTCCCGAAACGGCAGACGGCTGCACTCACCAATAAAAACAGTGCAATGTGTGGAAGCAATGTTTATAACACGTTTCACATGCAGGCGGTTACCACGGCGAAGATGTTTTGTGGAATTAAACCAGCGCATTAACCCGAAACAGTCGCTGATTATTGCGTTTCTAGATGAAATGCGCAAGCAGAGCTAACTATGTCATCGCTTACTGTCAAACGAGTACACATATCGGTTGTTTTGTCGTGTGCAGCACCATAGCCTCCTTTATACTTATCCTTTATACTTTATACTTTTAGTATAAAGGAGGCTATGGCAGCGCGCGTCTTGCGCCGCGCGCAACGTGAAGAAGCAGACGATCCGAGAGCGCCATCCACACTAGGAGCGGTTCGTCCCGCCGCCGCCAGGGGCCGACTGTGTTCGCGCTCGGGGCGAATAGCGTTAAAGTTTTGAAAGAAGAATCATTTGTTAAGTGAGGATGTATTTATTGCGTGGTAGGGTCACTGGCTGTGCGCACGTACTAACCATGCGCCGAAGTACAAATCTTGCCGTCTCCGGTGGCGCCATGGTGTAAAGCACGACGATGTTTCACAGGCGCACTGGCACATCTGGCGCCGCGAGGTTCATAATCACAGTAATCGTGGTCCGATGCATCACCCACCATGCAGAGTATGGGTCCGTGCACGCTGAGGTACGAGGCGCACTTAAGTACTCTGGACAACTTCCTTTACGCCGCGTTGGAAGGCAAGGTCGCGAGTCGTTTAAACCCGGGTTGCAGATACGAAAGGCGGAGCGATATAAAGAAAGATAGTTCCGGGCAGTGCCGGCCATAGAGTCCCTCATAGAGTTTCTTAGTAAGTATACTAGAGAGGAAACTGCGCCTCGTAAGCCATGTCGTCATGGGGGTTCATGGGAAGACCCCCTTTTTGGCTTGGGCATGGCATGACAATTGGACTCTTAAGCGGTTTTTGGGATTTGCTTTCTTTACTATACGTTAACACGTATACGAGCTACGAGGAAGCCGAAATCCTCCCATTTCTTTGGTAACCGTGTTGGCCGTGTTCAGTGAAATAGCAGGCAATGCGTGATCGCACCCGACGTTGCCCATGCCGCAGTCGAAGGACGTATGGCTGTGCGGCTAATATGCCGCCGCGAAATTTTTAACCGACGAAAAGAAGAAACAAAACGTACTTCGAGGAAGACAAGATACGGCAGATACGGGCACTTGTAAGCGTCCTATCTTGTAGCTGGCGGTCGGTGCACCGGTTCACCACAAAGGCAACGTTTTCATAGGCACGCTTAAAAAACTTTTGAAACTCTTTAAACAAATTATTATTTGAAATAATGGTAAACTTAATAAAATCACAGTCTCTAATGAGTTACCCCCCAAATATTAACATTGTTCGTAACTACAAACTTGGCCTGCGAAATAGGAGGCACAACCGTTCCGGCAAAAATACGCTTTTCCTCCCTTTTTCTTAGTTTTAAGACAGCCTGTTTTATTTTCCACTTACATAATTGCACACTATTCTTCGCGTTTTTGTGGCACTTTGTTTAAATTTGCGGTCACTAAAACGCTTCAATCCAAGCCAATGATGAAACTAAGGCGAGCGCGATGTATAATGGCGGCCCATGACGACACAGACGACCTTGATGTGAGCCGCATAGACGCTAGCGCCAGATTCCTCTCTAGTGTATACTGTAAGAAACTCTATGGAGTCTCTATGCTGCCGGAAAGACGGGTGGCGCCCCCTGGCAGTGGAGTTGCGGAGTTGCGCGCCTGGGCCACTGCAAGATGGCGCCACCATATCCTGGTATTCTGAGGTGCCCGCTTGTAACAAAACGAACGACCACCAAAAATATTTCTGTCGGAGTGCAAACGTTGGGTTTGCATTTCTGCGGTGGCTCGTACTTCATTTGGTATCGCAACAATCAAGCATCTATGGCATTTTCGTAACGTACATCACCTATGTATTTTTTCTGCCTGAGATATCAGCAATGTTTTGTTTTTCTAAGCAACTTTGACGACTGTAAACACTGCCACAAGCTTTAGATGTTTAAAATAGTTGCGGCTATATAAACGTCTTGTTCAAAATCTGTTTAACTAGACGGGAGGCTGAATCGAGGGGCAGGCACACAGAGACACCAAAACTTCGGCGTTCTAATAAGTACTCCAGGAAAGACTACCGTCTTTCAACACAAAAATGGTATCACGAGAACGAGCATTGTCACGCAGCCCCGTCGCTCTCCTTTCCGGTCGCTGTCATGAAGATTAATGCAAATATGTTTGGATGCCACATTCCAACAGGCGAGCATTTGGCACTGTTGGCGCGTATTCCGAGGGACCAGGGTGGAGGCTAGAGGGCCCCAGTAAGAAAAACGCGACGAGCAAGTAAGGCGCAAGCACAGGATCAGCTGGATCAGGCTGGAGTCGGTACAGGAGAGGAGTACGACAGCCTATTCAGTGTCGTTAAGTTGCAAGCACGTAGTTGATGTCAAGATTAGCGACGAGAAGGAGAAGATGGAAGCGAAAGAAGATGGAAAGAGGAGGATGGAAGATGTCAGGAAGATGGAAGATGGAAACTACTAACGGCAAAGCGTGGAAAAGTGGAAGAGCCAGAACCGCAACCAGTTAGCTACCTGGACAAAAGAGGGTACCGAGATATTGGGAAAAGCTGTGGCGTTACCGGAGTCCAAGGGGCGAAATTTCGAATTTCCGTTAAATGCGGGTAGAAAACTACGGGTGCAGTTGCTTAGCCGGGATTAATACGGGCCTTTGGAAATCGAAGAAATAGGTGTTCACTGCATCAGAAGGAGCCGAGAAGTTTTCACTGCGAGATTTGCGAAGGTTTTCAGCGAGTGTCGGCCGGTTGCTGTTTTATCGAGTGTTCACATCACGCTGAAGGACAGCGCCCTGCGGAGGTCCATGAAGTGTCCAAACGTTCCATTTGCTCCGTAGGATGCTTTTCTGAGAGAGTTGAATAGGCGTGTGCAGGTAATAAGTTTGAAGCGAACCGAATACTCCGAGTAGTCTAGTTTTGTGGTGCGAATAAACGGTGGCTTACTCAGAATATGCCGAGACTACCGAAGCACACTCAACCACGCCGTAAAGAGCAACATGTCTTGCCTGCTCACTAGCAAGGAGCTTTTTGCTAAGCTTGGAAATAAGCGTTTGTCCGCGAAGCTTGACCTGGTGCAGGCTTATCAGATGCTTTTGGTCGATTGTACAAAGGCTCTACACCATAGAAGGACCCTACAACGAAGCGCTCACTAGAAGGACTCTGCAAAGATTGTGAGCTGTCGTACGGCGAGTCCATCGCACAGGGCCTCTCCCAAACGGCAACGGAAACAATCCTGGCTGGCCTACTTCAAGTAGCTCTGTACCTGGGAAGACATTCTGATGGAGAGAGAAACCGTAGAAGAGCCAGAATGCATGCTCACCCAGGTATTCAGCCGTAGAGCTAATGTTGGACTCAGAATGCAAGCCAACCAATGCGAGTTGCTTCAGGAAAGTCCGGAGTTCCTGAGCTATCGCATTGACAAGTGTGGCCTCTACGATTTTTCCGAATCCAAAGTTAGGCCATCCACGAGGCCCCGTTCCGAACAAACAACGAGGAACTTCAGGCGTTCTCTGGTATGGTCGATTTTTACAACAGTTTCTGGGGGAAGATCTGATATAGCCGAGCAGCTTTAACGTTTGCGTGATGATAATGCTACCTGGGAGTGGGGCGAAGAGCACCAACGGGCGTTCGAAGGTCTGAAGAGGTTGCCAACATCGCAGTCCTTTCTAATGCAGTTTAAAGAAAGTGTGCCGTTGATACTTTCCTGTGGCGTGTCCCCGGTGAGCGTGGGAGCAGTCTTCGCTCAGGCTGGCGAAACGGGAAATGAGCAACCCAGTACATACGCATCAAGGATATAGCGACAGCTGGACAGAACTATGCTCAAATCGACCCAGAAGCCTTGTCCGTCCTATACGGAGGGCATTATTTTCACCAGTACCGAGCCGGTCGGAAAGTTTCTATTTTCATCGACCACAAACCGATGCTAGGAATATTTTGCCGAAAGAAACGAATACCGGTAGTTGTGTCAATTCGAATGCGTGGATGGAGCCCCAGGCTGTCGCCGTACGAGTACCAGCTTGACTACCGCAAAACGCAGGATCATGCCAACGCGGATTGTTTGCGCAGGCGACCTGTCAAGCTGCCAGAGGCGCTACGAGACGTGTTGCTTTTCGAAGCCGCCGAGTACCCGTTAGTCACCGCCGCCTAAATGGCTTGGCGCACGTCATGAGACTGTCGGCTATCGGAAGTGAGGAAATGGGTTCTTGACGGCGGGCGAAAACAAGGGGTACCCAAAGACAGCGTTACATACGAGTTGAGACAGCATTAACCGTCTGTGTGTCGTGATTGTGTGATCTAGGGAAACCGCGTGGCAGTTCCTGCGGTTTTGCAAAACGTGTCGTCATATTGATTTATGCCAATCACCCGGGGGTGACAGCAGTGACGGCTATATCGCAAGGTGCTACGTTTGGTGGCCTAACATGGACGCGCAGATCGAAAAATTCGTGCGGCACTGCAAGGCGTGTCAATAGAACAGGGAAAGTCAACCGAAAACGCCTACGCATTTCTGGACAAAACCGGAGCAACGGCAGCGTGACTTCATATCTATTGTACAGTAAAGCTGTATACCTCTAACCCCCCCTCTTCCGCGGTTTCATTGCCGTGGGCAAAAACATTGTCCACGGCAAAAAAAAAATGGCCGCGTATCTGCTCGTTTCGTTGCAAATGTCACCGAAAGGGCTGGTACCCCTGCCAAGTAAAGGCCTCTATTTTTTTTGCCGCTCTCCTTTCATGCTGTTCATCTCCCGTCTCCTTCCCTACAAAGTTGACACACTAGAGATTTGCTCAAGTCCATTTAAATTTACTGCGCTCCACTGCCCCAGTCAGGTATCTCGATGCCAGCGCTACCGTACGTCGGAGACGCGCGTGAGTCGAGGCACCCTATTACAACGTTTATAGAATGACGTTGCCCTACTGCTTTATTTATTTATTTCCAACCGCTCCAAGCGGAATGCATAGCCTATCTAGTGGAACCGTTTGTTGGTGTTGCCGTTTGATTTCCTAAATGCCGCCAGGAAGTAGCGCTGACAACAGCAGGCGACGGTTTTCTGCCGGTGATGTAGTATTTCATTCGCTATCGCAAAAACCAAGCATCGATGAATCTTTCATAAGGAACAGTGGAGATATCACTTGTGTATCAATGCCTTATATTTGCGTGTCTTGTTCTTGCTCAACAATGTTGAGAAGTATGAGCACTGACACCGGACTTAGTCGTTTAGATTTGGCAATGAGTATATAAGACTATTGCGCAGCATCTGTTTCACTTCGGGCGCATGGCTGAATCGAGTCAGACAGACAGACAGACAGACAGACAGACAGACAGACAGACAGACAGACAGACAGACAGACAGACAGACAGACAGAAATTTCTGCGTTTAAGTAGCACAGGAAAGACTATCGTCTTTAATACGCCAAGGTATAAGATGTCGAACAGATGCGCTAGGCTAATCAAGCATACAACATAGAGCTCAGAATTTGTTTAGGGAAACCTCAAAAGAAGAATCGAAACTGCATAATGGATGATAAGGCGCCTCTGACTAATGGGACCCCCCCCCCCCTCCTCCTCCCCAATGTGTTTCTGGAAAAAAAATATTTTTGCAGATTAGCTTTGAAGGCTGGGCAGACTAGTGTCCATAAATAGAAAAGTTCTTGCCCAAGACTATGAACGCAATCGTGAGGATAGGCAGCACCCATCATTTGCCGCCACAGAAGTGTCACTAGATAGGAGATTAAAGTACCGCCACAGGGGCGCGCATGTGAGCGAGGGCCATTTTGTTGTTCATCAGTGTAGCGAGGTTGCCTCATCTACGGCCTTTCCGGTAACTTTGACCGGGTCGTTTGTTAACAACACTACCGAAGACGCCGCCAAACGGCATCTTTAAACATACTTCTGCTGCTGAAATGCTGTTACACACGCTATCTTTGATTTACATTGGGAACGACGTCAGTCACGTGCAGCCGCAGAGCAGGGAGGACAAGCCAAGCCTACCAGAGTTGACCGACTAAAACACGAACAACAAAATGGCGGCGCCATCGAATTGTCGCAGTGTAAAATAATGTCACCTAATGCGAACTGACAAATATTCATGGCGGTGGCACAGAACATAGGAGAAAACTGTTCCGATACTCTGTATTCTCATCTGGTTACACTAGCCGAGTGCAACCGACAAGCCCGCCCCGAGACGACAAGAAACAGTTTGGTTAACTCAGGAGGTTAGTGGCCACGCGCCCGGCCTTGCGTGTGAAAGGATAGATCTCCGCCGCTCGGTCTAGAGGCGCAGCACTGCCAACGCGACGCTGTGGTCGTCGTATATCCGCTGCGGCTTTCTGGGGACAGTGGTCTGTATGGAGAGAATGCCGCGGGAATATCCCTTCACGAGGGCAGACGGGCCCGCCAAGTTCCGAAAATAGTACGCGTAGCGGACAACGAAGGGGTAATTATCATCGTCTGACCACAGATGCGGTGTCTTTCCTGCGAGATCCCTTTGTTGCGCGCCAGCTTAGGAGCGGCTGCTTTTCGGTAGCCGCCGCATTTCGCCCGGACCCTTCGGAGTCATGTGTACTCGCCGCTGCGCGCTTGCTCACCCGCGCGCCGGCTTTTGATCCGAAGGGGGTGGCGCCTAATGGAGCATTCAGCAAATGGCTGAGTGATAGCTGTCTACGTAAATTTTGTCCCTCCCTTACGCGTGCACAAAAGCTAGAAGGTCGTTCCCGAGAGAGAGAGTAATACCGAGGTGTTGGCCGTTAAAGAGCGTTCTTGTCGGAGCTTCCAGCTAGGCAGTTCCCGGCGAGGCAAGAGTATCGGCCGTTGAAGTAGGTTGGGATTTGTAAGCTTCAGAAGCGAGAGGTTGACTCGACGATTGCGTCAGAAGTTAAGAGTACAGCTGTGTACCGGGCAACTAGATGGGCCCTGCGGTGGGAACAGAGTCAAGGCCGTCGTCGTCGCTCGAGCGGCCTGCGTACGCTCCGAGCATATGATAGTTAGACGGAGTTGAGGCTCTCGAGTGACTCGTGATCACTCGGAGTTATAGCGTCTAACTGAAGTTTGAAGCCTTTCCTTTTTGGTACTCATGTATGCAGTTACTCTAATGTAAATAGTTGTATATAAACTCATAGTTTCCCGTCATCAAATACAAACGTTTCGAGTTCGTCAATTCACCAACCCTATCCGAGAACTCCAACACCATCGCCCTGCGAGCCTCCTGCCAAATCAACCGGAGACCGGGCAGTTCGGTTCCCGATCGGCACCGGACTTCGGGGAAACGAACATATCCATATTTACTCAGTTCATTCCTTCCTCCATCCCCATTTGCAGTGGTTGAGGACAACTTTGCTGGACATCTACTTTCGCGGGCGGGGTGGTGACCAATTTTTTTGCGGGTCCTGCCGATGGGGATGTTTTCTTGGTTGTAATTGATGCTTTTTCGAACTGGGCTGAACTGGAAATAATAACGTCACACTGCACTCATCTCCCTTGATGGAGCCGCTGCGCAAGATATTTGGATCATACGGACTGCCAGATTTGGTCGTTTCAAATAACGGCACGGCGTTTACAAGCCTCGAAATGCAATCCTCCCTGAAGTTGACTGATTGATTCATTCATTGATTGTGGGGCTTTACTCGCCGCTGCTTGGGATACGATGAGCGGCGCCGTAGGGGGGGGCTCCGGAATAATTTCGAAACCTCGAACAGATGGTGTTATGACCGGGTTGCGGACCTGGCACACCCATGCGCGGACCTCGTCGCTACTTACCGTGTTCATCGGTATCGACTGGTGCAACGTGCCAGTCCGCATTGAATACAGCGGTTCATCAGTTCTGCGTGAACTGCTGCCCTTCGACTCTGAGTGACTCCAGCGGAAACGAGGGACATCACCACATGGGCGATTCTGATGAATGGATACGGGAGAGACAACAAGGGAGACGACTCCGGAGGCGCGGGCTATGACATAGGTAACCGGCGAGCAGCATGAGTCAAGCACCCCGGCGCGCCTCGTACTTGGAAAAAAGGTTTCCCCGTACCAGCGGCGCCACCACGTCCTCTCCCTCGTGGTCGGGGGGGGGGGGGGGGGGGGGGGGCAAACAACCACAATGGCTTCGCGTGATGGCGGAGCTAGTGCGTGAGATTGTAGGTCTATGATTGGACGAGTCATTTGGGACTTGAATTGCCTGGGAGAAATCTCTTGACTTTTACTTGAAGAAAAAGGCGGGGTTTCGAGCCGCCGAGGGTTGCTGTTGCAGTTGCAGGCTGTGCGGTTCTGTTCGTTCGAGGTACATCATCCAAACTTGTACTCATCATGTAAATAAGTGCATAAAGTTTTTTCTCCTTCGTCAGCAAGCATCTGTCTCTTGATCAACGTCTCCGGTGACCAGTCACGATACCAAGATGGATTTCCCGAACCAGGATTCACAAGAACTGGCAATGCGGAGGGATTAAAATCACCATTGGTGGCAGCGGTGGGATCTGACCGTGCAACTCCCAACCACGGGCGTTTTTGCTTTTTTCCTCCTCCTTCCTGAAGCTGCACTGCATTGACTACGTGTACACTGCTTTCAACCACCCTGAAAGTAATGAAAGAGAGAAACGTATAGGTCTAAACATGAGCTAAAATTTTCGCTAAGAAAACAGTCAGGGAATTTTGTCATGTAAAGTGCCTTGGTACTTGTTCGAGCACCATTTTACGCCACACTCTGATTCAGGTAGGAGTGACGCAGAGCGTGTGCTGGGTAGTCAGGTTGAAACCTGCGCTCGGGTCTGTTGGAACTTCACCCTGATTCGATGGACGTGACATGCATGAGGGAGCCTCTGGAACAAAGATTTCGGAGCGATGACTGTCTACGCAAGGAGCGTTCACTGAGGTCCCAAGTAGTTGGCGTATCGTGTGCACCGGCTTCGTGGTCGCGTCATGTACGAGGCCCAGATGTCAGACGGAAGTATCCATCGGCACCATCGAAACGAGGACCAAGAAGAGGCGGGACAAACGCTTCGTGTGCCATTCCTGAAACGCCAGGCTTAGATTCTGGACCTCCCATGGCCTGGGCGGCATTTCCAGACCCTTCAAGTCGGCCGGCGGGGTCAGGTGCCAGATGATGTCGTGCGGGGCCATGCAGGACAAGCCGGCAAGCATTCGCATTTCCTTCTTTCCTTCTCCCTCTTCGTGAATGCAGATAATTATTGGTGCTCAGATATTTAGGCTACGCTATCGTTCAATAAATCTCCGTGTTGCTATTCCTGGCTTCGGTTATTACTGCAACGCAAGGGCTTTCCGATCCGTCACGCCGCTGCAGCTGTCGTCCCGAAGGCGGAGATTCGCGGCAGGCGAGCAACAAAATATAACTGCGGCTGCTTGCAGGGCAGGGTTTAGTGAAAAACGTGGGATTTCCAAACAGAGGAATTTATGTCTGTGTGAAGCGCACCTTTATGCTTGCATTGTACGGACGATACTTTTATACCTTTAACCCTTGCAGACCTACCAAGTTTTACGATTTTATTGTAAAGTGCACGATCTTCAGCCCATTTTTACGAGTATAGTAATGAGAACTATATTTTTTCGATTTTCTAAGTTTCGTGCCGCAAAATTGGCAAAAAATTGGCAAAGTTGGTTCATACAATCCAATGTACTGGCTGCATCTCGCCATTTCAGGAATTCATGCTGGCAGCACTATATCGGCTTGTATCCAAAGCCAAAGCCGAAGACTATTGGAAATGTACTTGGTTTTCTTTGTTTGCCCGTGTGCTTCGCGTGGTGCGTTGTGTGCGTTTTTTTTTGCTGTGCTGACCAACGTTGAGTACCAGTCTTCAACCACCCAAAAAGATTACGAAGACCTAGTAGTTGGCAGCCAGACCAAGCAGAGCTTGTAAAGCCTGAAGAAAGAAGCGGGGGAGGAGTTTTTTACATGAATCAGAAGATTCTTCGTGCCGGCAACCGAGTAGGTGCATGATATTGAAATTTCCACGGAAGTGTGACCTGTTGAAGAGTGCAGAAGTGGCAAGGCTTGCTTCCATTGAACATGCCAGGTTTGCTGATATCAAGTATCTAGTCAACCGCTTCCCAGTGCTTGTACCAGTTCAAGAGGGGCATGGTGTCATTCCTGCTCTGGACGACAATCCTGCAGAGTTTGCCCGTCTTCAGTTGGAAGAACTACCCGCTGAAGTAACAAAGCAGGAGCGGATCGACGAGCAGTGGCATGCGGTCTCCCATCTGCGAGAAGTGGATGGCACTTTGAAGTATGCTAAACTTGCGAAAGTTACGTTGGGGGTCTTGACACTCCCGCATAGCATTGCAGAGTGTGAAAGAGCTTTCAGCAAGGTCAGAAAAGCGCACACACAGTTCCGTGCCTGCATGTCCGAAAATACAGTTGAGCATTCGATTGTTGCACGATGTGCCAAGGCAGCAACGGCCTCTGGGCTTGGCCAGCCCTCCACTTGCAAGATTTAATTCTTAGAACATTTTGTCTGTCTTTTGTGATATTTTTGCTTTGTATTTTATCCAAGCGAGGTTCTGAGGAATAAAATGGCATTTTAGTACTTTTGTATGCAATTTTAGTATTTCTTGGAATCTTCTGTAGTACTTGGAGCAGTGGGGGGTTGGCATTGGCAGGTATACCCTTGCTTTGTTGAGCGCTGCGAGCTCTGTAGTCCTGTTTTTTTGATGGCGTGCTTTGATGAGCACCTCGTGGTTTCTTCACGAGGGATAGAGTTTGGATCACATGATTATTTGTGTTCCCACCTACAACTGATTTTTATTGTGACCATTGAGTGACCTAGCGGAGTCGATTTAATATGTCATCCGCACTTTATTTTGACTTCCTTTTAGGAAGCGGGACTTCGAGAATAAAACTACTAAAGTGCTTGTGCGTGAGTTTTTTTGACTGGTTCTATATGACTTGCAAACACTTAGAGTAAACGATTACACATTTGTTCTTCAGCTGGGACTAGGCCGTTGCCTGCTACGTGCTTTAGACCACGATTCGGTAACCAACCATCTTAGGGTCATCAATGGACCGATCCGTCCAGATTTACCTGCGTGCTTGAAGCACTTAATCCTCAAATGCATTAAAAAAATTCTAGGCAGGGAATGTGAGCTAAAGAAAACGCAAATATCACAAAGAACAGAACATTTTATATTCAGGGAAGTCATGCGGCATCGGCAATTCACAATACTACTTTTAGGATAAGGTGATGAGTAAGTGAACTTGGAGTACTCCAGGTGTCTTTATATGCTGTTCACTTAAACTGGGTGAAAACGTGATTCCTGATGACTTGTCACAAAATATTAGATGTTTGCTAAAGAATGCGACGAATGACCTCACCTGTGAGAGGTGAGCACGATGGTGCTTTTGGACAACTTCTTGACCCTGTCTACGCCCTTGAAGATCTTGTCCCGTGCCACAACGTCCACTCCGGCGTACGGTTCGTCCAGGAACACGAGAGGGGGCAGCCCCAGCAAAGCCGCGGCCACGGAAAGCTTGCGTTTGTTGCCTCCGCTTTATCCGGCCATGTGTACAAAAAAGAGAGCAAATACGATGATGCGATATAAAACCCAACATTGAAACCCCACCATACGAAAACAGACCAAAAAAAAACTTCGAAAAAGGCACCACGCATTGCAAAACTTTTCGAGGAAACGCTTCGTTTGCGCACATACGTATACGGTTTTGGCCAAAATGGGCGAAAAAAGGAATTACTGCAGCCGTTAGTCCTCTCGAGCTACCGTTGCTTTTCAACAGGAGAAACTGTGGGGAAGTTCGTGCCGTGCGCATATTTCAAGGAGCAAATGTTCGTCCCTGCTAATCTAGAGAGCAATGGGAGGACGAAAAGCGCTAGCAGTTACTCCCCCTGTAGTAGCGTCGGTACTGTGCAATGTGCCGCATATATCGGTTCACAGTTTCATAAGTTGCAAAAAAAAAAAAAAAAAACGTAACTGTCAACACAGAATCTTTTATATGGTGCCATAGGAACAAATTTTTGTTTTAAAAATTGCAACAAAAGCACCTTGTCGAAGTGAAGAGGCGGCTCGTTGCACGGAGTGGCGATGTGCGATAGACAAACGCCTCTTGTTCACGTTAATACAAAGCGTCACGTACCTAGATTTCGCGAGCGATAATACAGGCAAAAGAAAGACCCCGCGTACATGACACACTGAGGGAGGTGTTCGTAAAAAAATTGCTAACCTTACTCACTAAGTATAGTGAATACACATGTTTAGGCCAACCGACAACCATCAACAACAACGACAACAACGGTAAATCGTAAGCGCACTCTAGAGGTAAGCGCTGCGCTATTAGGTGTCATTCGCGGGACATAAATGCTTTTCGTACAAAAGCAATGGCAATGCCTCAACAGCCGTAAGACCCGGCTTCATTTCTAGTACCATCTACCAACGCTACTTGAAGAAGTCAGCAGCGCCGAAACTTATTTTGTGTACGCCGGGACATAAGCCCTGTTATCTTATTATTTTTCTCGTACAGATGGCCACAAACTCACACATATAAGACCAAAAAAATTTAAGCTAAGTTGCGAACATAAAAAAACTTGTTTGTTTTTGCCGAAGCGGGTGCGTCGTTAGACCAGTGAGACTCCCTGCGCTACAAGGGCACCTAATTTTCTTTCTTGTACGAGGAAAAACTAAGTTTGTGAGCGTCTACTTGCCGTGGAAGCTCAGCAACAATGGGTAGTGTTAGCAGCGCGTAAATTTCAAACAGTTGCATCGCTAGGAATTCCGACGCCATCAAGAAACGCAATGACGACAAGTTCTGAGTACCAAAGGTTTTGCGCTCGACTGCCTATTTTCTGCCAGATTCTCCATTTGGTCTCGTGGTATAGTCAGTAGCGCGTCGGGTTGGTGTTGCCGGGGGCAGTGGTTCGATTCCCCGCCTGCGGGTTTCATTTCCGCCGCTCGTCTCCGTGGGGGTAATGGAACGGAGCAACCATACGTCAGTTCAGGGCATACGGGTGGGGGAGTAACCGTTCGTCCCCTCGCATTTACTCCCGCAAGTGACTAATGGCTGTGGCACCGCAGTTAGTCCCCCAAAGGAGTAATGGCACTCCCCTGTTGCTCCCTTTTGGCTAAGAGTGTATTTACACTACACCGGTGAAATACACGGAGCATACGTAATGATAACAAAATGTGTGGCAGAATTAGGCTGTGTACAGCTTTACGTATTGTTCTACAGGAAAAGTGCATCGGTGCCCTACTAGTGCTCGATTACATCACGGAGAAATTAGCCCTTGCGTGGTTGGCGAGTGCCATGTGTGTACTGTGGCTAAGGACTGCTGGTCTAAGCGATTGCTGCTATTGAGATAGTCCAGAGTCGAAGCAGCCTTAAATGTCCAAGAAATAATTCAGTGTTGAAATTTAGTCATAAGGAAGGCAAAGCGAGTTTGGCTTCTGCGGTTCCTCCAAGAGCAGCCAACGGTATTTCATCGTGATTGAGGCTATGCTCACGTTGGCCACAACGTACTCAAGGCGGTGTCTGCCTTCCAAGAAAGAAGCTGGGAAACAAGAAGGCCAGCTGGGTTTCCTATTTCAGTACGCGCGCCTCTATTTCTTCCCAATGATCCTGGTAAGTCTGTCTACTGCTTTGGGATTAGCGCTGAGTCTAAAACATTATTTTGCTGACTCTGGATGGTGTACCGATCGGTGATGGATAGAATCAGCATGCAATTGAAGAGATAGGCACGTACTTGCCGCTTGCGGTTCTCTGGTGTTGGGGCCAAGCTTTTTTGTTGACATCAGGTGAAAATTGGAACTTGCGTCGCAAAACCTTGCGGCTAGTTCTTGCCATTGCTATTTCCAGTTATGCGCACCCTTGACGCAATATAGGTAGAGCAAAACCTTTGGCTTCTGTAGCGCGCAGTTTACGCACGTTCAATGCGGCTGTTCAAGGTTTGGCAGCACAGAACGAATTGTTCGTGGTGCCATAAGATAGGTTCCCCAAATTTTGCAGTTTCGCATGTTTTCACTTTGGGGCTTAGGCATTGGTGTTCTGTACCCACGGCATTATGTTCATTCAATCAGTTTGCTCATTTTGGCTCTGCATTCGCGTACTTAATCTGCTGTTGCTGCTCTGATAGGGACCGCAAATGACGCGATTTGGAAGTAAGCTCGCAATTACACGTAATTGGCTGCAAGTTGAGTTTGTTTAGCACATTGGCTACTGCGTCTAAAATTTTGCCTAGGTCGGTGTCGGGGTAAGGCGACGTCCAGTTGTAATAAGATTCCGCCATTTGAATGCCAGCATTTCAGTTAATCAACTCCAGTGGACGGTGCACTTTTGCATGAACTATGTTTCGGATGTTGTCATTCACCGACAAGTATTCTTTTTAGTTGCCCCGGTCAACCAAATCCGTTTTCTTTCAGAACTGAGCATAATGAGGTGGGCAGAATGAGCACACTTTGAATGACCTTCATGAACTATCAAGGGCACACGCTTAAGGCGATAAAGGAGAACAGGGAGTGCTGCGAATTGGGAAGGAAACAATGTGGATGCAATTTTGCATTTTCATGTGCTTTTCAATCGCCGAATACCATGCAGCGCAAATAAAGTGGCTTCCGCGCCTCACGTGAGGTGACAGGCGAATACCACGCGTTCGTTTTCTTCAGAGTACTTCATCCTTGGCCCCGACATAACTTAGGGCCTGGATTTTTTAACTGGACATTGTGCGCTCATTGGGCACTCAGCGCGTGTTTACAGCCAGACCTCCCTCATCCACCCCGTCCCGTTCGGCTATGCCGAGCCTCCTTTGTTGCACGGGAATTCACAAACCTATTCTCCCCACCCTGTTAGTAAAAGCCAAGGGCAGGACATCTGACCAGCCCAGACCTTGCATCTCAGCGTTTGCTGTTAGTGAGGCCCAGTAAGGCCAGTAGCACCCAGGGTTACCTCTATTACACGGCCTCTCAGCCTAACATCAGCGCTTATTGAAAACAAATATTTATACTCTGTTTACCTAGGTTGTACCCCAAATTGGCTGATATGTTGTCACTTTTCGTGCCTATATGGGAAGGGGCTTTATTTTCAACCACGTTCTTGACATTTTTCTCCCCGAAGACGTGGCTGTAACAAAAAGCGTCTGACACGTAAGAAAAGTCAGCCTCACTTTACCAATCTCAGGTTTGCCGTTTACTTTACCTTCCCCCGCCAAGTGCATATACCTCTCACAGCTCTGCCCCTAACTGACAGCAACATTCTGAAGCTCTGCTTAGACAATTCGCTTCTTTCAACTCAATGCCGGAGGCTTCACGGACACCGATTGTTTGCGGGCTCCTGACTTTACAAGGCAACAAACCAGTATTTTTGCACCAGTATTGTAGCATTCTAATTTTTATGGCGGTGCACTACGAGAAAGAACCATTCTGAAACAGCGAAATAGCACTGGTAGCGCAAATCCTATTCATCTGTGCTACGCTTACAACGTGGTATCACCACGTTTTGCAACGCAACGCCGAGTTATACAAATGGAAGTATTTAAATTTCACTTTAAAGCCGTCGATCACCCTTTCAAGTCTCCGTTCAAGTGTCCGTAGTGTCTTCCACATTTTTGGATCTTACACGTCGAAATACTGGATTACGATGCGTTTAATAGCATTGAGGTACCGAACAATCCAAACGACCTGGCAATATTTAAACTCCCCGCGTATCGACACCTTAGTGTTTGCTCATTTCGCCTTCACCAGGCAATCAGCGGCCACTTTCTGAAATTCTGAAGTGCGCACAGTGACGTACTGTGCAGAACAGCAGAGTACGTTAATGGCTCGTCTCCTTTAAATTACGAAGGGCGCACCTGTAGCTACCGCATCTTCGGTTGGCGTATTCAGTCAGGTCTGTGAGCGAGATCAGGCTGTCGACAATCGTGCGGAGATCCTCATCCGCGATGCCTCGCAGGCGGCCAATCAAGTACAGGAACTCATACGCGTTCAATGTGTCAAGGAGGCCATCAATCTGGAAGCAGTATCCAATCCGCGACTGCCACTGCAAGCATCAAAAGGGATTAAACATCATTTTGCCACAGTTGCATCCGTTGTACCGAAATGTTTACTTCTGTTTTACAGTAACAACGCGCAGAGCCTTTTTTATTGAAGCCGAGGAGCGAAGCTTTGGACGCTAAATTGTGTTTTGTTCAGAGAGGAGCGGAATGCAAGCAATTACTGCAGGCCATTTTAGCGGGGCTTTGCGCATTGTGTACCCGTTAATTAACTACGCGCTCTCGTTTGTTTTGTCGGGATAAAACTCCCACCTCCCCTCGCGGGAACCCCTGTGTAGATGCGACGCATAGGCGGAGCGGCGAAGGGACCGCGTTTTATAGCGCGCATAACGTTGAGGGGACTGCGTAAGCCGGTCCCAGTCGATGACGACGTTGGCGTACTTGTAAAGCGGCGTGGACTCTAGGTGTTTGAGCCAAGCGTGGATGTTGCTTCGCCGGAGAACGGCACACCGGTTATATGC
This sequence comes from Haemaphysalis longicornis, assembly GCF_048455015.1. Classification (NCBI taxonomy): domain Eukaryota; kingdom Metazoa; phylum Arthropoda; class Arachnida; order Ixodida; family Ixodidae; genus Haemaphysalis; species Haemaphysalis longicornis. The sequence continues at coordinate 24,538,123 of NW_027526225.1, forward strand.
GCAGCGCGCCCGAAGGAGAGGAAACCGCGGAAGAGAGAGTACTGCACATGCGCCGGTCCCAGCGCGTCTGCCGCGGCTATGACGCAACGTGCCGCGGCTATGACGCAACACAATCCAACACAATCCACTTTAATCCAATCCAATCCAAATCCAATCAAATTCAAGCCAAGTCAAGCCAATCCAATCCAATCCAATTCAATCCAATCCAATGCACCTCGCGAGAGAGTGTTCGCTATCGGAGAGGAGAGGGGGTGAGCGGCGGAGAGCGCAGCTGGCGCGGCGAGGAGAATGGGGGAGAGGTGGACAACGCCGACGACAACGACGACGACGCCGGAGGGACAAGGCGAGTGAATCAGATGCTCTGCATCTAATATTCTTCTGGCAATTCGCCAAGACGTTCGCAGCCGTCGGCCGTCCAATAAGGGCTCTTCTCGGGACTAGTACCACATTCGCCCGGAGCCCCGATGAACACGCGCCGCATTGGCGCTCGCCGCCAGCCTGATGGTTTCTTCCATGCTAGCGTGTTTCCGCCCCTCTGCTCTGACTAAGACCCGGGATGACGCAGACGACGTGTCAGAGTGCGGTTTGGGTGCGTCGGCAAGGTCATCGCGAGTGCGTTCATGCGCAGCGCAGGCACGTCTTGTCGCTGAAACGTCAATTCTAGTTCACACAGTGCGAGTGTTTGGCCCTTGTGGAGCAAGTGGCTAAAATCCACCTGTCCTTATACGGCATGTCATGCAAGGTTTACGTGATCTTCTCACTCTTTATTGCCGCCTGCTACTGAAGGATCCAATTGGCGGCTGCATCGATGGGCACTGCGCTCACAAGAGTATATGAACAAAACACGAGGCTGAACAAAATGTTCGGCAATGCGTAATGCGTTGGTTCTGCAGTCTCAATTGGGAGACGCTGCCCAGGAAGTCAGCGATAAACCTCCCTAAAGGAGAAATATAACACATATTTGGCGGCGTTACTGGAAACACAGTCGCCTTTTATTACCGAACCCTGAAAAAAGGTTTGGCCCCACAATGTATACCTTCTACCTGCCATTCCTGGAAAACAGCGCGTTCCATCGCCTGGAAACTTTAAATGTGATAATACAGTCAAACCCGGCTATAACGAACCGGGATAGAGCGAATTATGCTATATATAGAACAAAAATAATTCAGTTACGAAAATACATGGGAAACATACTCCTTTTAACGAAGTTCACATCCGATATATCGAACTCTGCGCGCCCAGAATGGCCGCCGAAATGCATGGTCTCGGAGCGGCGATTGAGATGTGGATTGGCCTCGACCACGGAGCAAGAGTTGCTGCTGAGACATTGCGCCTCGCACGGAGCGACGTGACGCCCGACACTTTCCGTAACTGTTTCCGACACGCGCGACGTATGACAGAACCCGCCCAGTCAACAAGTCCGGACCAAGACAGCAGCTTTGGTGAATAGTGGGAAGAGCTCGCCAGTGTTCCCGATGATGTCGCGAGTGAAAGCCGTCCGATGCTTATAATGAAGCGCTTTCGGCAGTCCATGTTCTCCGCCAATGCTTTTTCGACTTTGGAGCACGCGGACTCGAACTGGTGCAAACAATGTTTCGTGTAGAGAATGCTATGCTAGCTGAAGCCGCCAAAACGAAAGTGAAAACAAAAATCACCGCTTTTTCCTTTGCAAAGTAGGCAGGCCAGGCGGAAAGTATCTTTATTACTTGCAATAAATGAATTATTTTGGGCATGGTAATGGCTACTTTACTGCGTTCGTATCTGCATGCGGGGATGATGGAGTTGGGGAGGGTGAGAGGGGGCCGCGGGGGGGCTCCCGCGGATCGCGCAGTTGTAACAATAAGTTTGTTATAGGGGGTTCGGCTATATCGAACTATTGGATATATCGAACTAATCGCGGTGCATATTGCAATTCGCTATAAACGGGTTTGACTAGTGTCACTGTGGTGGCCCTCCCTGTGCCATTCTCGTAATCTGCGTGAAAATGTTTTATAGTGCCACACCTCAGTAAAGCGACGGATGAAAACGCCCCCTCGAAACTTATAAAAAAATGCTTTTTCGTTTTCATTGAACATCTCGATCATTTTTGGAACGCAATAGGGTGAGTTTAAATCAGATTTTTTAGCAGCGAAGCTGTTTAGCAAAACGTTAGAGTTTTGTGTCCGCAGTTAAAAAGAACCCAGAAAATGCCGAATGCTCGTGTGTGCGTGCCTCGCGGCAACCACTCAACGTCCCCGCCGCACGTTTGTCAAGCCAAGCATATCCACAAGTGAGATTGAACAAGATTGACAAAAATAAAACATTCAGCGTTCGACATAATCATGGCAACACTGGCTCGAAAGAGAAAGACTCACGCGCTCACCGTACTCGTGGCAACACTAGCTTGAAACGAGAAAGACACGTCGTAGCGTACGCCCATCGAAGGTGGCGTCCAAATATTATCACTTCCAAAAATAAATAAATAAAGGAAGCTTACACTTTCAGCAAAAATGATGAAGTAAAGGTCGTTGCGTCAGCGAAGGAGGAGCACATCGGCTGCAATCGTAGTCTCAAACCGTCGTGATGGTCAAGAAGGTTGCGTACAGCTTCGTTACCTTCAAGTCTTACGCGTTAGTGCACGCATCCTTTATTTTGTCCTGCGGTGAGGCTATCCAGGCGTTAGATGTCTCTGAGATGGTCGCAGTACTCCGACCCCGCAAGTTCTCAAATCTAGCGACTTCAGGTGCACCTCAGACCCCAATTCCGTGGCTTCTACAAGTCGTGAAAATAATGTTGTTGCCTGTCTGACAGACGCCAGTTGTAGCGATGTGACATTCGCTGCCAGAGGTGTGCTAGAATTATGTAGTACTGCCTCAGGCTAGCAATCAATACCTTTTTGACGCAGTGCTTTGTAAATTGCAGGGCGCGTCTTCAGAGATTTAGAGCGCATGGTAGCATTGGCATTGCTTCAGTTACTGCGATTTAATTATGATTGATTAGAATTGTCGTAACCGCGGTCACTATGTATTGTTGCTTGCCATGTAAGCAATAGAGGACGTGTGATTGAGATGTTGGGCATTTCCCGAGCCCATAGAAAAAAGTTTGTTTAAACTGCGCGGGTAAAACAAATTATTGCTAATGCATCTATGTTTAGCAGCCGTGTAATGGTGTTCCCTTTTTAATTTTTTACTCACTAAATTTCAGTTGAGGCTTACTGGTAACTAGCTTTGAATTGTTGCATTGTCCCGCACAGCTGCAACCATAGTTCTATGGTACGTAAATTCAAGCGTATAGACAAGAAGAATTTCGCGTCGTCTCGCAGTTTTCTGTTAGCCAGTCGGCGTTATCTAGATGGTGGGCAGACATACTTCGTGATTTTGTAGAAAATCCTTGGCTTTTATTTTTGTCTATAGGAAACAGCTGGGCTTTTGTAACTCACTTCTGCTATCCCTCAGAGCAGCTGAGTGGATGCGTGAGATATTTATGACCAATTTGGCGCTCAGAAATAGAAATTGCGGGAACGCACCTCTCTGGGGTTAGCCGTCACCTTCAAGTTCTCCGCGTACGCCTCGCCGTCGGAAAGTTCGCTAAAGCCAGCAAGCATTTGGAAGGTGGTCGTCTTTCCCGCCCCGTTGACCCCTAGCAGACCAAAGCACTCGGCGGGCCGAAGTGCAACGTTGATTCCCCGCACGGCGTGGAAGTCTCCATAGAATTTGTGCACATTCTGCGCCACCATTGTGTGACCGCTGAAGTCGCCCGTCTGGCAGAGATGGTCGACGTTGCGCTTCTCCTCGGAGACATCCGCGTCCAGTCCTGCATCTTCGGCGGCTGCTTTCCGACGCTTTGGCCAGTAACTTCTTCCCGAGTGCACGTAGGCGACATAGGCGAAGAGGAGGACTGCTTCTATCACGACCAAGACAATGTTTCTCATAAAACCGTGTTCGCTGAAGTCGAAGAACGTCGTCGGTAGTAGGTCGCACTCACGAAGATGTGTCTGTTGGTCGACCAAGCCATCTGCACAGAGCGGCCACAATGAGGGAAGCACTGGTTTTACTTTCGTCAAGCTCTTCCTGCGGGCGGCAATTATTCAACACCCGAATTGGGATACCACTATTATTCGTAAACGAAGGCAAACGTTGGATGAAACGGGCACTCCACCCAGTAAAAACATGTTTCGGTCAAAATAGCGGTTCAAAGTTCCCAGCATGAATTCCCGTTATCTTTTTCCAGATTCTTCGTGCTGAAAGAAATCGTATTGAAGGTCTTAACGTGTCGCAACATGCACAGGGGGAACGTTTTTGAAATAACGTTCCGGGTTCCTGTACGGTGCTCAGTTTTGCCGTATGCCACAAACCGAGGAATCTCAACGAATATATGATTCTGTTTAGCAAAGAGTCCGCCAATTTTTGGGGGAATGATGACAACGCTTTTGTCGCCAGTAGTGGAACTGTAAAATACCGGGCGTTGAGTTGCAGCAGCAATAGTTAAGGTACAATATTTATTGCTCCATTCAAAAAGGGCTTTTCTCAAACCGTATTTCGTCGAACGTACTTGTTTATGTTTGTAAGGTATATTTAAAATATACTTTCGTCATGTTTGGCGAAAATGTTGTGACGAGGCGTTTAGGTATAATAACTGATTTCTCAATCGATCTGAAAAAAAATTTTTGTTCCCTTCAACTCTGAGAAGGATGACAAACAAGGCTGTGATGCGTTATTTAAGGGATGTCTTAGTGGATAATTGCCGTATAACTTTTTTCCTGAAATTACCGGTAAAAGAGCAGTTAAAGCCGTTTTCTGTAACCGTACTTCCTCCGCAGAACGTCATGCAAAAACACCTGGCAGTAATTCAGTAAGGTTGACAACGTCCCTGCGCACTACCTGAAATGACCCGTAAATGAGACTTGCTCTCATGATATAGCCTTCTTAGCGCATAATTGCTAGGTAATTTATTCGGGGATACTTTATTCGGGGATTTATTCGGATAATGTATTCGGGGATACGAACTGCTTCTACAAAAAAAAGCAGTTCGATGCATAGAGAATGTGCCGAGCTCACACCACTGGAAGCCGTTGTTTTAAAACACAACTTGCTTAAAGTGACTCAATTGTTCGACATTAAGCTTGCTGTTCATATTCGCAGTGAAATGAATAGAGACGCACTGTTTCTTGATCCATTCACTCCAGTTAACCCGCGTTACAATCTTCGACCAGGGGCTGTTAAGACATAATTTATTGGAACTAACTATGGTGCACAAAAACTAGATTTTTTAATACCCCGATTTCTTAATACAAACCCGGTAATATTCCACATAATTCTTCAATTTACCTCGCTGCGCAGACTTAAACGAAATACAAAACGACATTTTTGTACTTAAATTGTCTAGAAGTCTGCACAGGTTTCTTTTTTTTAATGAGATCATTTTATGTGCTATGTGTTCAGTTTTCTGCTTCTGTATTACGTTTGATGTTCTATGTCGGTTTTCTTGTAGACATTGTATAACGTTGCTTTTGCCGGCTTCTTTCGTTCTTTGTTCTTTTCCTTTTTTTTCCTTTTTTCTTTTTTTATATCACCATCGCTGATGATCGCCTTTTGAAGTCATTGTATAACGCTGTTCTTTTTTTGGAAATCTTTGTTTTTCTCTTTCTCTCTTCCTCTTTTTTACTGCTCTCGTCAACACTGCAATGCCGATCGAAGGGGCAGTAGGCCGTCGTCAAGCAGAGTATATCTGCCTTTTGCCTCTGTACCCCAGGCTACTCCTGTCTGAATAAAACTTCAACTTCATCTTCAACTTCAAAACACAAGAGTTAGGGCGTCTTCTGCATTCATACTCCCTCCGTAGGTGGCCATGCTTCAGTGTGCAACCCGCAATGTTTGAAAGCTGCTTTAAAAGATCAAAAGTGTCGCGAACTGGGCCAGTTGGTACAGATTCATAGTGGTGAAACAGCGCGCAAAAAAGATCAAGCTTACGCCTATCCCCTTGAAGTCGGCTTCACCTGTACACACAAATGCGCTGCTGGGAAGATATTTTTTCAAGGGTAATATTGGCCTATTGATATCAAAGTATCAAGGCCCTGAGAGCTTCTTATTTTTTTTAAATGAAAATTTTGCTATTCTGCGAACCGGTTTTCGCGTGGCGGCGAAAACTGCTAAGGAGAGAGCGTGATACTGCCGTTGGGGCCAGCCCTAGAATAGCTCCGCGGTTGATATCAGAATAACAAAGGAACAACACAGAGCACAAAGCCGCGGAACAGACTTCGTCGTGGTCCTTTGCGCTGTTAATTGTTGCTGATCCTCGTTCGCTTGCAAGGGGCCCCCATAGAACTCAAATATACTTGTCATCTAATGCTTCACAGGAGATCGCAATGAACTGCGTTCGTTTGTGTTACATGTATTCTAATGAGCAGGCCGTTCGCCCAAAAAAGCACACGTTTTAGGGCGCCGCTTCTAGGCGCCCGCTCCTCTGGGTTTGCGGCGTCCCTCGCTGTCAGATTCGTTGTAACCGAGTCAACGAGGAGGACACCAGACATAGAGCAACGGGTACAGCGGAGGAGAGCACGGCGAAAGCTTGATGACGGGAGAGGCATGCCGAGGGTGCCGCGCAAGCGTCGCGAGACGTGTGCTGCTGCCGCGACGTGCTACGAGATAACGCCAGAGTACGGCTGACGTCCAGGAACGGGAAGCGAGCTAAACTGCGCATGCGCGAAGCAAAAAATTCTGCCGAAATTAAGAGAATCATCAACTAATGCTAACCATTCTTATGCCGCTTGTCTTGAGTGTGAGTTTTCAGTCATGTTTTTTGGTTTTTCTAAAACCTGTACGACAAGTTATCTCTACTGACTCTATTATGACGATTTGATGTGGAACATTCGCTAAATCTGCATCATTGTGGAAATGGAGGGCGTTAAACGGTTTGCCATTTGCCATATTGTTTTATATTTTCGTTATTTTTCAAGCTTTCCTTCGACCAATTATCTCATTTACGGTATTATGACCGGTACAAATGGAACTTTTCGACAAACGGCATTATTGTGGTAACGCAGGGCGTTACACGGTTCGCGATTTTCTTTAGGTATTTTAAATTTTTATTGTTTTTTAGTTTTTCATGCTTTCGTTCGACCTGTAGTCTCCACTTACGCTATTATTACCATTACTGGCGAAACATTCGCGAAATCTACATTACAGCGCAAATGCACGGCGTTACATGTTCTGCCATTTTCCATAATGTTCTAATATTTTTCTACTTCGTTTATGAAAGTTTCGTCCAACCAATTATGTTCATTTACGTTAATACAACGATTACATTTGCAACTTTTCAAAATCTGGATTATTGTGGAAATGCAGGGCATTACACGGTTCGCCATTTCCCGTATTCCTATATATATATATATATTTCGTCATAACTTTGCTCTACCAATTACCTCCGTTTACGCTATTATAACGACTACGGGTGGAACTCTCGTGAAATCTGCAGTACTGTGTATATGCTATGCGTATAGATTTTGTCATTTTGTGTAAGTTTTTAATATTTTTCTTATTTTTTAGTGTTAAATTTTTGTCCAACAAATCGCCCCAATTTGTTTTTTTAGCGATTCCATTTGGGACATTTGCAAAACTTGTATTATTGTGGAAATAAGGGGCGATACACCGTTCGGAAGTTTCCGTAATTATTTCCTATATTTTTTATTTTTTAGTTTTTCAAAATTCATTCGACCAATTATCCCTTTTCACGATATTACACCGATTAAAGGTGGAACTTTCGCAAAATCTGCATCAACGTGAAAATGCCATGGGTTATTCGCTTTGCCATTTTCCATTATTTTTTAATTTTTTTGTTACTTGATAGTTTTTCAAAATTTCAGCCGACCGATTATCTCAATTTACGTTATTATAAAGATTACATTCGGAACTTTTGCGAAATCTGCATTATGGATATGCTGCGCGTTACAGGGTTTGGCAGTTTTCGTAAATATTTTATATTTTCCCTTTTTCTTCCCCAAAATTTCGTCGACCACTTATCTCAAATTTACGCTATTATAGTGATTACAGCTGGAACTTCCGTGATATCTGCATTTTTGTTGAAGTGCACAACGTTACACGGTTCGGCAGCTTCCAGTATTGTTTCATATTTTTCTAATTTTTATACTTTTTCGAAATTTCGTCCGACAAATATCTCAATTTATGCCGTTATAGCGATTACAGGTGGAACTTCCGCGATATCTGCAATATTGTGGAAATGCAGGGCGTTACATGGTTCGGAATTTTCAGTAATTATTCCATGTATTTTTTTTATTTTTTAAGATTTCGTTGACCAGTAATCTAAATGTTTAGGGATTACAGGCTGAATTTCTCCGATATCTGCAATATTTTGGAAAAGCACGGCATTACACGGTTCCACAGTTATCGTAATCATTTTATATGTATCTTACCTATTACATAATATTTGAAAATTTCGTCGTGGCAGTTTGCACTATCGTGGCAGTTTACACTATTTGAGCGATTACCGGTGGAACTTCCGCGATAGCTGCATTTTTGCGGAAATGCAGGGCGTTGCATGGTCGTGGCTGTGGGAATCTGCAAAGAATGCTCCGAATCGGAACAAAAACAAGGAAAGCGATTTTTTCTCCTCGAGTGGAGGTCATGGTTTGAGGAGCTTTGCTAAACATGGCTGCTGTGGTCCGGTGGCTGTGTTCCCGCTCTGTAACAGCCCGGCAGGGCTTACAGCATTGTAAATAAATAAATAAATGATTACATTAGCACTCTGACTTTCCTCTTTCGAGTTCTTCTCAGTTCACACTTGAGTTTAAACATGCCTTTACAGGTGGTGTAGTAACTATCATGCTGTACACTCTCTTTGCGAATAAATTACCTTTTTGAGACAGAAATGTTAACTCAACTGATTAGAGCACATGCAGCCCGGTGGGCGGGAGGGCTGCGCACAGGACAGAAGGTTTTATTTGTTACCAGCTGCATGAACCAAAGCCTTAAAACGCACATAAAGGCCTCCAGTGGTGATTAAGAAAGTGGCCACCAGTTATGCTTAGCCCTAGTGCCAAGCATCTGTGGTGGAATCGGTCCTCTGAAGTTACTTTTTAAAACGAGCATCACTCGTGGCGGTGCGTTCATGCTGGTATAACGACATGTACTCTGCCAATGCCGACCAGTTCACCCAATATGACCTTGATGTGTGCTGTCATACCCCACAGAGCACTATTGTACTAAAGCTAGTCATTTCAGCCACACAGCTTACGTACTTTCTTCAACTTTTGCAGTGCTTTCAAGTCCATTTCTTTTGTGCTAAGCACGGCAAAATTTTGAATGACTCACGTCTTATGTGCAACAGTCTTACAGGAACCAAAATAAGCAATTGCTTGTCAAACAGCACGGAAGTACAACTACCACTTAAAAATGTAATTACGAACGAGGCTTTGCTTGTAAGTTTTTCTTTGCACCAGTGTAATGGCAACTGCAACCGATAGTTTTCTGCTGAAAAATGACAACTTCTCTTTTATTTATATATTAAGTGTGTGCTATAATTAACTTTGGGACTGTGAATAAAATAGGAGTAGTAAGAGCTGACGGCAAATTGGATCTTTTGAAATCGGACTATCTTTCCTTTAGGGTGTATCAACTTTGGGACTGTGAATAAAATAGGAGTAGTAAAAGCGGACAGCAAATTGAATCTTTTCAGAACGGGCTATCTTTGCTTTAGGGTGTATAAAGCTTTGATAGCATTGCTACAAAACGACAACTGATTAGCAGTCAGGACTAGACACATCTGTGTGTTTAGGTACCAGTTCGTGATAAAAAATGGCGCAAAGAAATTTAATGTGACAGGTAAAGACAACGTGGCAAAGCAGGGAAACGAATTTTTTTAGCATTGCTTTGGACGAACACGGTTTCCTCCAAATTCTGTGAATACAGGAAGCATGTTACAACATATTTTTACAAGGCGAGGATGCCGTAGAAACTTGTATTTGCGGTTATTCAAAATGGGAGAGGATGAGCGCCGCTAGCAGGCACTGGGGATTGCGCAACCATCACACCTCGTCCTCTTGTTGTACGAAAACTAGGCGCACAATCCGCGTTCGTTTAAACTGTGGCAAATCCCCCCATAAGAACATTGTTTGTAGCACCGTCTCGGAGCTATGGGTTTACAGCGTCCGGCGGAAAATTTGGCTTGAGGCGTACAACATGTACAGAGTCTGTAGAAGTAGCGTGACTAGACGTTGTCTACTCCACCAGGGAGATCGATCTCGCACGTTACGTCGGCAACTTGGCGCAAGGCGCGAAATGGACCACAGTAGCGGAACAGAAGTTTTTCAGAAATCTCGACACGGTGGGTAGGTTTTCAGAGGAGGACAAGGGATCCCGGAACGAAGTGCGCCACGCGATGCTTTCGGTCATAAATCGTTTTCTGGTCAGCCTGGGAGGAACAAAGCCGGTTTCTGCAATCTGCCTAGCATAGTCAGAGTAAACAATTGCGTCCCAGGCGTACTCAGATCGTACGGAGGGTTGGACTCCAGGCTTAGGCATGAGGGAGTCCAGTGGTAGGGAGGGCTAGTTAAATTTCGCCTCTCCATCTTCTTGGCGAACAGATGGAGACGAAATAGTGATGTTCTTTTAATGCGCGAGCCGAGAGGACGATCTCGACTCGCTCCGATGACCGACGACCGATGCTTGGAGCGGGTGAGGGATGAGGACTGCCTTCCTTGCTGGATATTAGGTTTATTTACATTATTTACAAAACTCCAACTTTACATCAGGTCAGAGTGACGGTTACATTGTCACTCTGACAGCAGCAGCCTGTTCGGCCGAGATCTATACTAAACTAGATCCCCTCTCAACCGACCCTCGACAAAACGCAACACGCCGGTTTTGATAGCAAAAACCCCGCCTCCAAAAAGGGGGCGTTCAAGAAAGAGAGAAAAACCTTTCAAAACAATTATTACAAACCATTGATTGGCCACAGGAATCAGCCAATCACACACATGTCCCCACCTGCGGTCACGTGACCCAACCCTCTCTCTTATGCACTCAAAGTGCGTTTCCTACGCACGCTGTTGCACCCGGCCAGAAAATACAGGACATCTGCGGCCTAAAGTGAACCATCCATTACGTTCAGCGGGCGGCATCTGCACAAACAACAGCCAAGCCGAGGGCTCGGAGCGGTCCTCGCGCGGCTGACCTCCCTCCGCGCGGCGCCTCCCGCGACGCCCCCATTGACCCGCGACGCGCGGGCAATGAGGGTTGCTAATTCCCTCCCAGACGAAGGGGCGCCGCCGCCCACCTGAACAGACCACGGGGAGAGACGCTGCCAGCCGAGGCGACCATCGTCGAGGCGAACGACCCGTCGACGAAGAGCGCCCGCCGCCGGAGTCGAAGATTTTCCAAACTTACACCGCGCGCGCTTTCAACACTAAGAGATACGATCATCTGGCCTCCCGTCAGCTTGTTATGCCGAATGACCCAGCCACCTCCGGCGCGACAGGGGTACTCAGGCTAAGCACCCCCGTCCTTTGAAACACAAAAGGACGGGCACAACACAGGCTCTCCGCGGCTCCGAACTTGGCGTCCGTGCGGCTACATGAAAGGGACACGGGAAAAAGCTACCAGCGGAGGCGACGCCAATACATGGGCCACCGGCGGCCTTCATTAATTACATGCGGAGCCCGAACTTAACAGGGCTCACGGCCATAAAGGAGGTACAACGGTGAATACCCAGCGTATAATGCCGTGACGAAGTATAGGCAACCATCACATAAGGCAGCAAGGCGTCCCACCCAGGCAGCACAGGACTGTTCGGCATACCTGAAGCCGGTGTACTTTGGCCAGTGATTTTCTATCCGGCCTTTTTGCGGCAGACGTGTTCGGTCCTTGTCCAAATGTGGGCCTTTTGGCCATATACGGCCGTACTGCCATGGCTCTCCAACGGCCAGTTTCCGTCGACCAGTCGACCGGCTTACGTTCATACGGCCTGCTTCTAGCCCTTGGGCTCCGGCCATTCGAAAGCTGCCTATGTGCGGCCGAAGTATGGCCACCGGAGGACACCCGAGATGCGGTCGTCGGACTCCAACTGGACTAAAGCTGCTGGAAGTTCGGCCATTTACAAGCATTAGAGTTCTACCACAGTACGTTAACTGTACTGTAGCCGGTGGATTATCCCTGCATGCAGCGCAAGTAGATGACTCAGTCGCACTGTGGAGCAGCTCAAACCCAACATTTTGGCTGCACTGCACCCACATCAAAGTGAGTCCGCACGACACCACCAGCCGTCCAGCCTTCAGCGCAGCCTTCCTTAATGATCAGTGTCAGTTTACAGCAAAATTCATTTATTAAACATTGCTTACAACTGGTCGTTCCTGTAAATGCTTTGCCTCTTTTACAGTCGGATGCAGAAAATATTCATCTTTACATAGCTGGAATAGTTGTTTTGTTCAGGTCCTGATATGTTTTGTGGGGCAGCCAGCCTGTAATAAACGGGGAAGGGGTGCGCAGGCGGAGGGCGCATAATTTAGTGGGTTGAATTTCGCAAAGATGAAAGTGCCGCTTTCAGCCAATTTCTTTCAAGACAACGTTCCTGAACACTTCCATGCTCTGACTAAATCAAATATTTTTACAACACTTGCTTGCGCATATGAAACCGGCGTGAATGCCTTTATGAAGCGTTTTGGTACTCCTTAAAACAGTCAAGAGCACTCTATTTAATTTCCTTCACACAAAACGATGTCCAGGTTTTGACCATTTCTCTTGCAGAGAAATTTTCTACTCAATCAGTTTTTCTCATGAGCTTTCACAGGGCTGATCCTAGGATAGATTGAACAAGTACCTTAATATTTTTATGTTGTTTTCATGAGTTACGTGCACACCACTTAATAGCCCAAATGAACTTAACATTCCTCCGTCATACTTCCTTAGAACAATTGTAGACGCGTTGCGAATGACGCCCTACTTCTGGTGTGTTCAGCTCTGTCACTTTGTGTTCACGCAAGGAAAGACTCAAGACTAGAGTTTCACAATTTGTTTCAAACCAATAACATAGCAATGATATTATGTATACACCAAACCTTGCATACTGAAACAAATAAATCATAATAAATATTTCATTGGTCGAGTTTGAATGCGTAAGCCATTCAACCCATGGGAGGCGAAATCGCGGCTCGGCCCTTTGTATACGCACCTTCCTCCAGCTTTAGAGTTTAACGGGGCATTCCTCGCACGCTCCTCAAAAACAGCAGCAGCCGTTCTTTGCAGTCTACCCTGCCAGTGGTCATGTTTTTGTACTTTCAGCAGCGCCAATGGCTGTGTCTTAGTCCTTTTTTGTGACCGCAATTGACACACAAGGAAAACAATATTTGTACCCGGCTATTCCCGTTTGCTAAAGGATGCCCACAAAGAGGCACTTTTCACCGAGTCTCTATTTATTTATTTGATACCAGCTTCATCTTTGCATGCATTACAGTAGCGAGATACATACCAGTAAGCATCAAATTTCAGACCAAATAACAAAATAATTCCACAAAGCGCGGGGAAAATCGTCATTATAGACAATGGATACGATCAGAGGTGAAAGATAATTCCACTTTCGAAATCGATATGAGATAAAATGAATTCCGCAAGGCGTCACCTTGAAAGGATAGTTATTTGCTTTACGATTGCGGCCCCACTTTGGGATATGTAGAATGGCGCTTGGGAATACTTCTGCTCTTTGATTCCAGTTTTCGACTAATAGACATTACGAGGACATTTCAACCTGAGGTGCGGACGGTGATCTTTCACATTTTACCATTTAAGTTTACTTTTGCTTTCCCTCATGCTAACTTGACGATCCCAAGTATCTAAAACGAATCGCACTGCCCTATTCTCTATGTTTTCGAGCGTATCAACCGGCTCTTTGGTGTAGGGATTCCCATCAAACGCATGCTTGCCCTAACATTGAGCGCACATGAGTGAAATACGGTTGGTTTTTCACGTTTTATGAAGGTGCGCTTAAATTTCCTATCAGAAAACCCAAAGCACGTTAAGTCTTAACTTTCATGCTGTGAACGTTCCTAGTTCACCTCGAACCACTCGTTAAGAAATTCCTATTTATTGATATTTCCTTGCCGTTATTATTCAGCGCCATTTGAAGCACCCTTATTCAATTGGTATGAAGATTCAATTGGTATGAAGGTTTTCTTGTAAGGGGACGTAACACACTTTGCAACATTCGTTAAATTTTCTGAATCAACACACCAGGATGCTATTAAATTGTAATCATGCTGCAGGTATTCGGAATTGTGTTCATTCTCTATAGTCCTGTAAACTACACAGTAATTCACGAACATTTAGAATGAAAATTTGAGGCCAACAGCAATATCTTTTATATATGACAGTAACAAAAAATTACTCCCACCTCCCCTCGCGGGAACCCCTGTGTAGATGCGACGCATAGGGGGTTCCGTTGTTGTTTCCGTTAGGTTGATTCTCCCATCGCGTGAAACATGCCATGAACCCCCTGCCGCGGCTATGACGCAACGTGGCGCGGCTACGACGCAACACAATCCAACAGAATCCACTTTAATCCAATCTAATCTAAATCCAATTCAATCCAAGCCAAGCCAAGCCAAGCCAAGCCAAGCCAGTAGAATCCAATCCAATGACCCTCGCGAGAGAATGTTCGCTATCGGAGAGGAGAGGGGGTGAGCGGCGGAGAGTGCAGCTCGCGCGGCGAGGAGAATGGGGGAGGGGTGTGGACGGACAACAACAACGTCGTATGGAGGGACAAGGCGAGTGAATGAGATGCAGTCGCATTTAAAAGAGGGCCCGCAACTGAGCCTTGGGAAATTTCTGAGAACACGGGAACATATCCGGAAGAACAACCGTTGAGAGCGACGAACTGCTGTCTTGTGGAGAGATACTGGGATACCCACGCAATGACCGACTCCTTTAGTTTATAACCCGCAATGTACTAACAACAATGCCATATAAAACACTGTCCAATGTGTTTTTTGTAGTCCACGAAAATAGTCAACTACTTCGAGCTTATCTATTGCTAGAGCCAAACCATGCGTGAACTCAACAAGCTGCGTTAAGCAAGAAAACACGGACGACATCCGTGTTGACTAGGATGCCGGAGTTTATGTTTAACCAAGTGTGTCATATCCCAAGTGTACCTGAGCTGACCTTCATACACCACAACTAAATAAAATCCAGACTTCGTCATTGACAAGGCTCTGCTGTTATCGCATATTTAAAGAACAGTAGTTTTAAACAGACAGTCAAACAATCAGTTGTAGTAACATAGTGCAGGGCACGCAGTTGAGCCTAAAAATAACAAAAAACAAAATAATGAAACATTGTTTTTCTGAGAATTAGCGGTAACTTTCGCTTTTGCGCGCCCTTGCCTTTTTTGGTGGTGAGTCATTGATATGGCGCCGGTTGAGCTCCTGCGTGGTGGCCGCTTGCTCGACGACCTTGTAGGCCAGTAAATTTTGGCGAACCACGGCCATCTCGAGTCGGACAACTATGCCGCATCGATGTCTCGAATGCTCTCCATTTTTTGAGGGGCCGAATACCGTCCAGCTGGTGCGTCGACAAGGCCGGCGGGCGAGGAGTGGTAGCGCTGCGACTGACGAGGTTTAGCTGGCCCGTGGGTGCGGCATATTCTTGTTGTGGCAGTAAGTGGTATACCGATGGCCTAAAAGGTTAACTGGTAATTTCCAGTGAGTCCTTGCACCTTGCCGGTTCACCTAGTACCACTTGTTACTGTTCAACAAAAGATGTTCGTTCATTTAAAGCGTGGAAACACCGAGCGGATGAAAAACGCGTCAGCATCGCTCTGCTGCCTTACGCCTTTTTCAAAACGCCAGTTTCCCGGAGTGCATGGGTTATCGGCGCCCAGAGGCGTGCCGTTGTTCGGCTGTACCCCGCTTTCCGAAGCAACGATGGATAACCTGAGACTTTACGTCGGCTAATCTTCAGCTGAACATCGGTTGCCAAAAATTCTGCGGCCGCTCGCTTGCCGGAATTAGACCGAAGACTGCTAACCGAATGAAAAACGTACATTATGTGGTTGTACGTAGGCCGGTCTCCTGTATAACACCACTTGCTCGAAGAAAACGAATATTCTGCCGCCGGACGCGTGGTTCACCTTAGAGAGAGCGTATGCTCGGCAGCCGCACTCCGGCTGGTGTCCTTCCGAACACCCACTGCCACAAGAATACAAATATTCTGTGGCCGGTCGCTTGCCGCGCTTCGGCTGAACACCGTTTCTAGAAGAAAAAACGGATGCCCTAAGGCCGTCCGTCCACCGTTCTTCTTCTGAACATCGGCCGCCGAAAGTAAATTGTATATCTAGCAGCCGGGT
Organism: Haemaphysalis longicornis; assembly: GCF_048455015.1. NCBI lineage: Eukaryota > Metazoa > Arthropoda > Arachnida > Ixodida > Ixodidae > Haemaphysalis > Haemaphysalis longicornis. The sequence goes on from NW_027526225.1 coordinate 24,554,449, forward strand.
ACCTGCCACTGTGTGTCTGAACACTGTGTGTCTGAACACGGGTGGCCAGGGAAATATTGAAGTGCTGGTAGCCGAATGTTGGCTGTTTAACGGTTGAACAGTGGCTGCCATAACCGGGATGCTGGCCGGACATGCCAGAAAGCGGCCATAGACGGGCTGGTCTTGGGACATAACTTGAATAAGGGCTTGCGTTCGGGCTAGTTGGTATACCATAACGTTCATATTAAGCGCAGAAAAATTTTCTGCGCTGAAGATGAACGTCTTGGAACATAGTTTCTGTGCTGCCTGGGCAGTCGCGGCGATCCGCGGAAACGTAACAGGAAAGCATATCGGTCAGTGTACGGTTTCAGCGTTCGGTAAGTCCATTATTCTGAGGACGGTATGCTGTAGTCATCTTTTCTTAACAGGATCGGAGGATGCCGTCAACGACTTGAGAGAGAAAGAAAAGGCGACGGTCGGTGAGCAACTGACGTGGAGCGCCATGCTGGAGAATGCCGTCCCGAAGATAAAAATCTGCCACAGGTGTAGCACAGCTAGCCAGCAAAGCACGAGTGATAGCGTAACGTGTGGCGTAATCGGTTGCGACAGCAATCCACTTGTTTTCCGATATCGACTGGGGAAAAGGGCCAAGCATGTCCAGGCCCACTCGGAAAAAGGGTTCTGCCGGGATTTCGAGCGGCTGTGGGGTTCCCGCAGGAAGCGATGTTGGTGTTTTGTGGCGCTGACATTGATCGCAAGAACTGACGTATCGGCGGCCGGACGGTACAGGCCAGGCCAGAAGTCAGTCAGCTGTCAGTGAAAACTTTATTACACACCAGTTAAAGAGGGTGCGTTAGGTGCCCCCTACGACAATGCACTTGCTCTCGAATCGTGACGTAGGGAACGGGCCCAGAAGGTCCATTCCAATCTGTTGGAAGGGCCTCGATGTGACAGCGTTTGGCTGCAGAAGTTCGGGGGGTCTCGTGGCAGCGTTTTTCGTCGCTGGCAGTCACGGCAGCTCCGGACGTAGTGGGTAACGTCAGAGGTAAGGCGCGGCCAGTAGTACCTCGCCTTGAATTTTTCAATAGTGCGAGCTGTGCCAAGATGTCCGGAAGACGGGTCGTCGTGGCACGCTTTAAAAATTTTGTCACGAAGGCCCGCGCGAATGACGAGACAGCAACTTGTTCTCGTTCCGGGGCGGAAAGTTTTCTTCACGAGGACCGAGTTTTTCAGGCTGATTTCTTGTAAGTTGAATTTGAACGCTGTAGGAACGGCGACGTTGCGTCCTACGAGGTAGTCGATCATGACTCGTAAGTCGGGGTCGGCACGCTTCTGCGCGGCTAGTTCGCTCTCCGTCACTACTCCGAAGAACGCCCATGGAGTCTTGTGGTGGTGGGTTGACGGGGGCGCGGGACAGGCAATCGGCGTCGGAGCGTTTCCTGCCAGACTTCTAGACGATTGCAACGTTGAACTCTTGCAGGCGCAAGCTCCACTGCCCAAGACGGCCAGAGGGGTCCTTCAAATTGGCGAGCCAACACAGTGAAATGGTGGTCGGTCACAACCTTGAAGGGTCTACCATACACGTATGGGCGAAATTTTGAAATAGCCCACATAAGTGCGAGGCACTTTTTCTCGGAGGCTGAGAGTTTTTCTCCTCCTTCGACAGTCCACGGCTGGCAAAGGCGATTACATTTTCGCTACCGCTTTGCTTTTGGAGGAGGACGGCACCCAACCGTACATCACTGGCGTCTGTGTGCATTTCCGTTTCGGCATTTTCGTCGAAATAAGCGAGCACGGGCAGGTTTTTCAGTCCTTCTTGTAGCTCACAGAATGCTTTTTCTTGGGAGTTTTCTCTGCTGAAAGGGGTGCTATCTTTCGTCAAACGCGTTAGCGGCTTTGCAATGCGTGCGAGATTTGCGACGAAGCGCCGGTAGTATGCGCACAGTCCGAGAAATCTTCGCACGCCCTTCTTGTCTTTCGGTCTTGGGAAGTTCGCTATAGCTGAAGTTTTTGCTGGGACAGGCAGGACTCACGCGGCGTTGACGACATGGCCCAGAAACTTGAGTTTCTCGTACGCAAAACGGCACTTTTCAGGATTCAGCGTAACCGCGATGTGCGAATAGCCTCGAGTCAGACTCCAATTTTGCAAGGTGTTCGTCGAAATTTCGGACGAATACCCCAAAGTCGTCGAGGTATACGAGACGAGTGTGCTACTTTAGGCAAGCTAGCACGGTGTCCATGACTCTTTGAAAGGTTGCTGGTGCCGTGAACAGCCAGAACGCCATCACCTCGAACTCGTAAAGGCCGTCCGGGGTTATGAATGCAGTCTTCTCTCGGTCTCTCTCGTCCACTTCCATTGGACAGGCAGCCTGTCTTTAGATCCATCGATGAGAAATACTTCGCGTGGCAGAGGTGGTCGAGGGCGTCGTCGATTCGGGGCAGGGGTACACGTCCTTTTTAGCGATTTTGTTCAGTCGCCGATAACCAACGAAAAACCTTAATGTGCCGTATGTTTCTGCACCAGTACGACCGGCGCAGCCTACGGGTCTTTCGATGGCTGTATAATGTAGTCGCTGAGCATGTCTTCCACTTGTGTCCGGATGGCTTCCCGCTCGTGTAATGACACGCGGTACGGGGACTGTTGGGTTGGTCGGGCTCCATCTTCGGTTATTATTCGATGCTTCGCTAGCGGTGTCTGACGCAATTTTGAGTTCGACGAAAAACACTCACTGTAGCGACGCAGCAAAGCCAATAATTTGTTCCGTTTTTTTTTGGGTAGCACCGGGCTTAGGTAGAAGGGATGTGGAGCCTTTAAGATCTTCGGATGCGCGTTGACAGTCGGCGAACGAGATAACGTCACTTGGTTCTTGCGTTTCTTCGAGGAACCCAATTGCAGCTCCCTTGCTTAAATGCTGGTTCTCCTCGTTGAAAGTATTGTGATCAAAACGTGGGATTGGCGTTGCCTAAAGCGCGCAATGCCTTTTGCGATGGAGGCACCGTGATCGAGAAGAAACCTCAGGTCACTCTCTACAATAGCGTCGACGTCAGGAGCAGTATCTTCATAATATACCGTGATCAACGAGCTTGCGCGGGGTGACAGGGTGACATGATCATCCGCGATCCCTACAACATCACGGTCTTCAGTTCCGGCGTCACGGAGTGATCGCGGGAAAAATTTATCGACTTAGTCTGCAGGTCGATTATTGCACCGTTTTCTGTCAAAATAACATTCCAAGAATACGTCACGGGAGCAGTTATGGAAAATAACGAAGACAGCAGGGTACATCGTGCCGTTTATGGTGACGCATGATGTGCACGTTCCACTTGGCGTTACAGGATGACCTCCTGCTGTGCGCTGTGCGGACCGTCCCACCTGGTCGTAACTTTCTTGAGCTTAAACGCGAATGATCCGCTGATCACCGAGTTGTCCGCTCCCGTGTCTGTGAGGGCGACTACATCAAAGCCGTCGGTGGCAAACTGGACGTCGGACGCCGCTTTCCGTGAGTCGGGGTGTCGTATCTCTGCTTGTGCGTCTTGACGGTTGAGCACTATGCGTCGTCGTTATTATCGTCTTCTCAGCGGCAGGCTTGGTCATGCCGGGTACGGGTCGCGCCGTTTTGCTGACGTCGTGTTCGGGTGTCACTTGAGTATTAGATTGGGTCGTCGGGCTCGGGGCATGTCGTGAATCATGGTCTTCAGTAAGTCGCTGCGTCGTAGGAGGGTTTTTGTATTTCTGCCATTGTGCAACTTCACCTCCAGACGTTGCTGCTTATAGTTAGCCCCGCGTGGGTTGGGGGACCTTCCACGTGCGAACTCATTGTTGCTACGGTGGTTCGGTGATTGGTATGGGTAGGGCGACGGTGAACGGTTGAAACGGGCTACGGGCTGGTCCACGACTGGTGTTGGACAGGTATTCTTCGATCTCAGATGGGCACTGGCCGGGTAGGGGGCGTGGTGCGTCGACGGAGAACCCTCGCAAACCGAGCCTTCTGAAGGGGCAGCGACGGTAGATGTTGTCGGCGTCTCCGCAGTGGTAGCACAGCTGACGATTTTCGGGCGTTCGCCACATGTCGGTCTTCCTTGGGGCGGGGGGTTGCACCGCAGGTGCTCTGGCCGGTGACAGGAGAAGGCAGTGCGGCGGGACTTCTTTACGACGGGTTTGGTGGGGTTGGGGGGGGGGTCGACAAACAGCTGCGGAGTACGTCATAGCTTGTGGTTCGCGTGGTACTTTGAATGGCGTAGAAACCTCCAAAGCGAGTTGAATTTTTTCGCGGATCACGTCGCGCATTGAAGTGGCTTGGGGTTGCGGTGTTGTTGGGAAGAGTTTCCGCAGTTCTCTGACGACAGCGCTTATTGACTCACGTAATATGTCAGAGCTAATAGCCCCGGTATCGATCCTGCCCGCAACTAGCGCATTGATGGGACGGTCGTACTGCCTCGTACGAATTTTTAACGTCTTCGTCATGGCGGCCGCCTCAGACACGAATTCGGCCATAGTTGTAGGGGGATTGCGGACAAGGCAAGCAAAAGGTCTTGCTTCACTCCTGGCATCAGAAACCTCAGTTCCTTTCTTCCGTCATTTCCGGGTCCACGCGATGAAATAGCCGCTTAATTTCCTCAACGAAGATCACGACCACTTCGTTGGGGTGTTGCGTTCGAATTTCAAGCAAACGCGCAGCTCGTTCTTTTCTCACCACGGTAGTGAAGGCCTTAAAGAACTAGCTTTAGGTTGAGTCCATTTGTTCAAGGAGCTCTATAGTGGTTCCCGAAGCAAGTTTGAGCTGCATCTTCCAAGTAAAAGAAAACATGCCGGAAGGCTTCTTCATCGTCCCACCTGTTGAAGATCCGGACGCGCTCCAGCTTTTTTAACCATTCCTCCGGGTCTTCTGCGGGGTTTCCCCGGAACGATGGCAGTTCCCGGGTTGCTGCAGCACGATTGGCGACGTTGCGTCTCGCACCATGGCGGTGGTTGCAGTGGTCGTTCTCTTGGGTCTTTCTGGCAGGAGGCGAAACTCGGGCTGCAAACCTTGCAGTCGGCGGCTGGCTCTAGTTAGACTGGCCTGGTGGCTTCCAGAGGTCGTAGGGAGCATAAAGGGTGCGTACCCCGCACCTCGACCAGATGGCACGAAGCCAAAGACGACGCAGTTGTCTTCAAGGAAAAGAAGTTTATTGGAGCAAACTTGTACTCCCCTAACAACTCAAAGAATAGACAAGCGGCGAAGCAGCGCCTAACAAAGTGACGTGTGTAGGCGAGCGTCGGTAAAACGAATACCGCGGATTCTGCTCTGCATGCTTTTACCTTTCGGCGCGAGTGTTTCTCGAACCATTGATTTACATCCAGGACAGTGAAGTAAGGGCAAAACGCTCTCCTTATCCAAATGAGATAACCCGTGTGGCATGAAAGTACAGAATGGAACATGTGCTTCGCTTGAGACACAGATAACATAGCCGGGCAGTGAAAACAAACCATAAGCGAGCACACCCAATGCATGGTTCGCGGCAATATTCATGTAAAAGAAGGGTGGTACTTATGAACGCCGGACTGAAAAAAATTCACAACAGTCTCGGGCAGCAGAGAAAGTTTGTCTTAAGACCGGCCCGACTATGGCAGCTTTCTGGCATATCCGGCCAGCATCCAGGTTCTGGCAGCCGCTGATCGTACGTTCAGCAGCCAATATTCGGCAGCCAGCACTTAGGTGTTTCTCCCGCCGCCCGTGTTCAGACACACACCGGTAGGTACCCGGCTGCAACATATTCACTTTACTTTCGGTGGCCTATGTTCAGAAAAAGAACGGCTGAAATACGGCCGTGGGGCATCCGTTTTTCCTTCGGGAAGCGGTGTTCAGCTGAAGCACGGCAAGCGGCCGGCCACAGAATATTCGTATTCTTGTGGCAGTTGGTGTTTGGAAGATTACCGGCCTGAGTGCGGCTGCCGCGCATTCGTTTTTTTACAGCGAACCGCCCGTCCGGCGGTACAAAATTCTTTTTCCTCGGCAACCGGTGCTGTAAAGGATACCGGCCGACGTACGGCCCCAGAATTTACGTTTTTCATTCAGTTAGCGGCCTTCTGCCGAATTACGGCAAGCAAACGGCCTCAGAATATTTGGCAACCGGTGTTCAGGAGGAGACCAGCCGACGTAGGGCCTCAGGTCATCCGTCATTTTTTCGGCAAGCGGTCTATAGCCGAACATCGACATGCGTCTGGGCGCCGAGAACCCATGCCCAACCGCTTCGATGAAGACCGGACAGTGCAAGACCGGTTTTTCGTTGGGTGAAGAAAAAGCCGTTAGGAAACCGAATGATGCGGACGCGTTTTTCATACGCTCGCTGTTTCTATGCTTTAAATGAACGAACTTCGTTTGTCAAGCAGTATTGAGTGGTTCAAGGTGAACGGGCAAGGTGCAAGGACTCAGTGGACATGACTAGTTAACGTTTTAGGCCACCGGAATGTGATTTATTTGCCGCAAAAAAACTGTGCCACACCGACGGGTGAGCTCAGACTCGCCTGTCAAAGCACTACCACCCCTCACCCACCGGCCTCGTCGACGCATCAGCTCGAGGCTATTCACCCCGTCGAGAAATGGAGAGCATGGGAGACATCGACCCGGCAGAGATATCCTGCACGAGATGGCTATGGTTCACCGACAGTAACTGGCCAACAAGGGCGTCGGGCAAGCGGCCACCATGAAGGAGCTCAACCGGCACTATGTCAAGGACTCCGCACCAAAGAGAGGCAAGGGCGCGAAAAAGTGCAAATAATTCTGACACGAATACTGCGAAAAACACTGTTGGAATATTCTGTTCGTACTAAGCATATAAGAGCCTAAGCTCGTGCATTTTAGGCTTAACTTCGTGCCCTTCACTCTTTCTTCATCTGGTTTATGACTGCCTATTTAAAAGCAAGTGCTATTTTAAATTTGCGATAACAACAGAGCCTTGTCAATGACGAAGCCTTGGTTTTAATTTAGTTGCGGTGTTTGAAGGTGGGCTCACCTACATTTGGGATATCACACAGTTCCTTAAATATAATCTTCAAGATACTAGCAAAAACGGATTTGGTCAGGTCTTTCTTGCTTAACGTAGCTTGTTGTGTACACGCATGATTTTGCTTTAGGAATAGATAAGCCTCAATAGCTGACTGTATTTCGTTGGGCTGCAAAAAAGCATTTGACGTTGTTCCATACGACCTTCTTGTTAGTGCATTGCGGGCTATAAGCTCAATGAATCGGTTGTTGCATGGATAGCCCCAGTATCTCTCTCTGAGACAGCACTTAGTCGTTCTCGACGGTTGTTCTACCGGATATGTTCCCGTGACCTCAGGAATTCCCAGGGCTCATATGCGGGCCCTCTTTTGTTTCTGTGTATATAAATGATATTACTAATGGCCTCCAATCTCCGTTCAAAATGTCCGCGAATGACTGTAGTTTATAGGACTATAGATAATGATCGTGATTCCGAATAACTGAGCATAATTCGAATTTAGTATCATGCTGGTGTGCCGATCCAGAAATGTCGTGGAATGTTAAAAAGTGTGCTAAGGGCACCTTTACGCGAAAATCTCCATACCAATTGAATACGTATTGCGTAAATGACGCTGCTATAGGAAGGGTCTTGGAATATAAAAAAAACGAGGAGTTTATTTAACGAGTGGTTTGAGGTGAACTAGGAACGTTCACAACATAACAGTTAAGGCTGCACGTGTTCAGGGGTTTCCGAAACAAAATTTTAGCGACACTCGATCTAATTTAAAAGAACGACGGTATTTGACTCATGTGAGCTCTCTGTTGGAGCACAGATGTGTTCGTTGGGATCCGTACACCAAAGAGCTGGTTGATACGCTCAAACGCATACAGAATACGGCAGTGCGATTCGTTTTAGATACTTGGGATCGTGAAGTTAGCACGAGGAAAAGCACGAAGTAAACTTCAGTGGTAAGACGTGAAAGATCACAGACGGAATCAGGGTGGAATTTTTTCGTAATATCTATCATTCAAAAACTGGAATCGAAAGAAAGAAGTCTATCCAAGCGCCATTCTACATATTGCTATGTGGCACGCCAACATTAAAGTAAATTATCAACTTTCCTTTAAAGGTGCCTTGCGCAATTCATTTTGTCTTAGATAAATACGACATTGGAATGATCTTGCATGTATAGTTGTATCCATTGTTTATAATGACGATTTTCACCGCGCTTTGTAAAAATACTTCGTTATTCGGTGTCAAATATGATGCTTACCTTCATGCATGCCCCTGTTGTAATGCATGCGAAGGTGAAGCGGGTATCAAATAGGTAAATAAATAGAGACCCGGTAAAAAGTGCCTCTTTGGGGCATCTTTTACAATATGGGAATATCTCGGTACAAAAATAGTTTTCCCTGAGGGTTAATTGAGGTCATAAAAAAGGACTAACACACAGCCATTGGCGCTGGTAAAAGTGCGAAAACTGGGTCATTGGAACAGTTCGAGTGCAAAGCACGGCTGGTGCTGTATTCGAGGGGCGCTCGGGGAATGCCATGTTAGACTCTAAAGCTGGAGGAAGGTGTGTATACATAGGGCCGAGCCGCAAGTTCGCCTCCGAGGAGTTTAGTGCCTTACGGATTGAAAATCCACCAATGAAATACTGATTATTTCTCATTCATTGCAGTATGCAAGCTTGCTGTATGCATACTACCAGTGCCATGTATTGGTTTGAAACAAATGATAAAACTCTAGTCTTACGCCTTCCCTTGCGTGAACACAAAGTTGGATAAAACTGCAGCCACCAGAAGCAGGGCAACATTAGAAGCACGACATTAGAAGGAAATTAAGTTCTTCTGGACTATTAAGCGGTGTGCACGTAACTCAAGAAAACAACATCGAAAATAGATTGAAAACGAAGGTAGTGGTTCTATCTCGCCTAGAATCAGCACTGTGAAAGCTCATCAGAAAAGTTGATCGGCGAGAAAATTTCTTTTCCAGAAAAATGGTACAAAGCTAGACATACCTTTTGTGTGATGGAAATTATAAGGAATGTTCCTGAGTGTTTTGTGGAGTACCAAAACTCTTCGTAAAGGCATTCGTGCCGGTTTGATATACAACCAAACTGGTGAAGCAACAGTTGTAAAAGTAGTTTATTAAGTCAGAGCACGGAACTGTTCAGGAAGATTGTCCTAAAAGAAAGTGCTTTAAAGCGGCACTTTTATCTTTGTGAAATACAAGCCACTAAAGTATGTGCCTTCCGCCCCTCCCGTTTAATACAGCTGGGCTGGCCCACAGAAGATATGAAGACCTGGACAATACAACATTTCAAGCTGTAGCAAAGAAATATTTTCTGCACCCGACAGTAAACGAGGCACAGCAATTCTAGGAGCAAGGAGTTGTGAGCTGTGTTTAATAAATGAATTTTGCGGTCAACTGACGCTGGTGAATAAGCAAGGCTGCGCTGAAAGCTGGACGGCTGGCGGTGTCGTGACTTGCGCTGGCTCACTTTGATGGTGGGTTTGTGCTTCTGCGCAATGCGACTGAGTCATTTACTTGCGGTGCATGCAGGGGTCGTCCACCGGCTCCAGTACAGTTAACGTACTGTGGCTGAACTCCAATGCCTGTAGCACGGCCGAAATTCCGGCAGCTTTAGTCCGGCTGAAGTCCGATGACCGCATCTCAGCTGTCATCCGCTGGCCGTAATTCGGCCGCACATGGATAGCTTTCGAATGGCCGGAGGCCTAGTGCTGAAAGCAGGCCATATGAACGTAAGCCGGTCGAGTGGCCGACGAAAACTGGCCGTTGGATAGACATTGGAGTACGGCCGTATACGGCCAAAAGGCTGACATTTGGACACGGGCTCAACACGCCTTCCAGAAAAAGGCCGGATAGAAAATCACCGGAAAAAGTACACCGGCTCGAGTTGGGCCGAACAGTCCTGTGCTGCCTGGGGTAGTAAATCTCGGCATACTCGGCAAATAAAAATCGTAATGCATAGTCTTGTCAAAAACTGTCAAAGAAACTGTACCAGGCGGGAAATGGTGGTGACCCAGTCACAAACATAAAGCCACTCACAAAAGACGGATGCCGGAAACTTCACTTACACTGCTCTGCTGCACTCAGCCCTGAATGGCGGGACGCGTTCCCCACCTCCTCCTGGGAGGAGTCTGCCATACCGCAGCGGTACGCCCGGGTCCTCATGTCCACGGCGAGGGTGATGGTGTCCGTCACACCGAATGGTGGAAACAGCAGGAAGACATATCGAGACGACACGGACACGTATGTCACAGCAAGGAGGTATAGCATGAAGGACAAGAAGCCTGCGAAGCGCCCGCGTAAAAGGCGTTTTATTTTTCACCCATCACCCCCGAAGCGCCGCACATAATCGTGGAAATTCTAAGGGATATTGATAGTAATGCCTATGCTTGCACTGGCACCTAAGACTTGAAAAAGGTTAAAAGTTTCATAAGTCACTCCTTTATTTAGGAGTGGTGATCTAGAAAACCAATCAAATTGCCGCCCAAACTCTGTGATAACAAGGCTATCTAAAATATTTGAGGGTGGTATTTTGGACAGACCCGTTTCTTTCTTTCATATACACGGCGTAATAACAGACAGCCAATACGGCTTTCGAAAAGGGCGTTCGACTGAGCAGGCGTTAATTCTTATGAAGGACACGATTGAGCAGGCGTTAATTATTATCAAGGACACGATGTTAGCTAACATAGAAAATCAAAAATATACCCCTGGACTGTTTTTAGATATTAAGAAAGCCTTTCACGCAATACAGTATGACCTGATGCCTAATAAGTTGTTCATTTATGATGTAATTGAAATTGCCCTTGATCTTATTAAGTCCTGTTTGCATCATCCTTACCAAATTGTGAATGTTGATCGTTAATGTCTTGGGTGTCCCACACGGCTCGATTTTAGGACTGTTTCTCTTCCTTGCATTTATAATGTTGAAACAGGGTGTCCCACAATGCTAGATTTGAGGACCGTTTATCTTCCTTGCATATATAAATGATCTTGTTTCGATGCCGCATTCAACACAAGTCATAATGTGTGAAGATGCCACTAATATTTTTTACGTGTAATAATCTTACGTCACCTGAAAGCAGTGTTAACAATTACATGCGACGCTGTCAAATTCGCTTAGAATAACAGGTAACAATTGAATACCAAAAAAAAAAACTACGTGTATCATATTTAGCCCTATAAATGAACTGTTATGCACCACTTTTAAAGTTATCTGCAATAACCAGATTCTTGAAAGGATTAGAGAGGAAAAGTTCCCTGGCGTTTGGTTTCAGGAGGAATTATAATGGAAAGCCCACGTTGAACACATGGATAGAACTGGCTCGAACTGTTGGCACTCTGTACAAGTTAACGACATTAATTCTGCTTTGGCTAAAAAAACTCCTTTACCGGTCTTTGTTCTATTCGAAGCTTTATTATGGAATATTAGTCTAGGGAACAACGACGTCCGGCAATTATAATAAAATACTTGTGGTACAGGAGAAAGTACTTAGATATTTTGAAATCTATCACAGAAACTACGGGAGTGCGCCGACATCCACGACATATTAATTTTAAACTGCTTCAGTACTTACAACAAAATAACCAGTACAGGCCGGGCGTACATCACGATTCAGGTTATTCAATACGACAAAAAAGAGGAGAATGACGAAAACCAGGTCAAATTATGAGAAACGCAGAAGTGGTTGCCAAACACTTTTAATACTTAATAAATAAATGGTAAAATAAAGTTCACAAGTTCACTAAGAGCGTTTAAACAGCACGTTAAAAATATATTAAAGTCACTGGGTCTTGACTATAGCAATTGATATTGCCTGTCATTTTTGTTTATGTGATCGAGCTAAGATTTTTTCTTTCTTTATTTTGTGAATGGCATTACCGTGCTTAGCGAAACGTTATACACATCTGTATACTTATGCACTGTACCATGAGGAAATGCATGTACTATTGGTGTAACACTTCGATCAGTTGTAAGGGGTTGTTTTTTTTTTGCTTTTTTTTTGCTTTTGGTTGGTATCGTATGTATCAATATTGTGAGGTTGCTCGTATATTTGTGAAGGTAGTTAATTCCTTGATGTTCTTTTACTAGACAAGTTGCTTTAGATTTTTTCGCAAACTTGGTCTCTGCAGATGCCCAAACTGTCCATATTTTTGCGTAAAATGCACACGCACAGCTGTTCAAATGCAGAGGGACACAGTCCTCGTCAGGCGATTTAGCCTTTAGTCTCTGTCCCTGTAGCACACTATGTATTTTGGTTTCTTCGAATAAAGGATGAATGAATGAAAAAAATTGTCCTGCAAAAAACAAGTCAATGTCTTGCAAACGCTAACCGTATTTCAATGGGGCGGTGAAACATTTTTGCTAGTCTGAAGTCAAGCATTAAGCGTACGTAATCGCCAGTTTTAAAAACAGTAGCCACTCACAGGAAAACCACTCACAGAAAAACCGGACGGAAAGTGCAGGAGCGGCGTCTTGCAAGCGACACAAAGGGCACACACGGCCGACGCTCTGTGCTACCAACAGCAGTAGTGTCCTTATAACGAACTGGACCGTCATGCTGAGTTTGCTCCCTATATCTCAAGTTCGTTATAGGTGTAATTAGTGTTTTCTGTGCCTGAAAACCTTGCAAACATACGGGTCGGGCCTTGAAGCAGCCGCAGACATCGCCTGGGTGGCGCGAAGTGGCAAGATGACGCTGGCTGCAGCCCTTCTGCGAAGTTTGCCGCTCGCCTGCCGGGATAGAACTCCCGGCTTAAAAAGGTTATGCAAGCCAAAAAATAGCTCTTAATACATGCATAAATGACCTCTGATTTGTCATGGGTGCCAATGGGCTGTCTGGAGTGCACTGATCCAACACCTCAGGATGTTCTCTGTGTTCTAAAATTGTAGAGATTGTCGATTCGAAGAGATCGAACTTTTTGACGATATCGTAGTAGTTTTCTCCCTGCGTGAAATCATTCACAATGTCCGAAGCGAACCACCGTTGACACCTCAGTGGCTCTCGACGTCTTTCGCCTTCATGAGACACGTTTCAGGTTGCTTCCTGTTTTTCCGTTCCAACGGGGTGGGTGCCCTAACAGAAGCACCTGCAGTCTGACAAATATTTATTCCTCATGATAATCACTTTTCTCGGGGTCCGTGTTGTCGCTGCTTACTGTCACCATGAATACTCAAAGTGCCCTGTGCGGGGCCCCTTAAGTATTCGCCGCATAGCCCTAGAATTTCCCCGACAGAGGAGCGGAAACTTCGCAAATAGAGCAAAAAAATGCCGACATAAAGCCGCAGGCATCGACACGAGCAATCGTGCTAGCCGAAATAACCCCTTGTGTCTTGGTATTGACCCCGCAAAAGAAACACGGAAACAATTTGAGGAGAGAGTTCCTGGGTTTTGTGCAAGCTAGATTGAACTTCAGCTTGGTGCCTCCCAAATCGAGCCAGCGCGTCAAATTGGTAAATATTGCAATGACAGGAAGCGTCTCGTGGTTGCAAAGCTGGAAAACTTTAAAACTAAGAAAATCATACGCTACCGTCAAAAAAAAGCTGAAAGATGAATTTTGTCATAAGCGAAGATTTTGCGTCTGCCACTGGGTTTGCAAGATCTAAGCTGCACCAGCATATTCGCCCACAAAAATGTGCCTTCATGCTTCGATTAGATAAGTAGCAGATGGAGACAAAGGGCTATGTTTAACGGGACGGGAGGACCGATTTTGTCGCGTATATGTTATTTAGCTCATACGAAAGCCAGCGTTGTATATAGCCCAGTAACGAGAAGCAATGCATGACAGATTGGCGGAAGTAATTTTAATTTGGCACCAAACTTTCTGAAATCGGAAGGGTGGCGGTTTGTAGTGTCGAAACTTGACACTAGAATATGTATCCCGGTCACGTGACCTGCAAACCTAGCAGCTATATTCCCTTGTTAAGAACTTTTCAACACAAATATGTATTTTAAACATTATTTTGAAAATTTTTAAGGCATGCCGCCAGCCGCAGCTCGGTTGCTCTTAGTGTGGCTAACTGAGCCTCCATGCCCGCAATCATAGAGTTAATACTGCTGCCCAAAATCAACAGCAGCGCTCTGTAAACAGACCCAGTGAAGGAGCTTTGACGATTCTGCCTGATTCAGGGGCGTATGTTTGGCCAAAATATTCGATTTCACGTTTCAAATACCCCACCGGCATCTTTAAAAAAATTGGGCCCATCTCCCCGCGAGGGGGACTCGAGTAAATGCGTCGCATAGGGGGTGGGTGTATTGAGTTAACGTTAAGTGTTTGGGGAGTTGGTGGTAGTGAATGCGTTGTATCAGCAGCATCTTGACGTATTTTGAATGAGTCAAGGATATAAAGCGCATTCGTAGCCTCCCATTCTGTGTCGGCTTTGTGGAGCAGTGGGTAGAGCACCATGTACATTGCGTTCCGCCCGCAGGGTCGAGGGATCGAAACCAGGCGCCGGATAGTATTTTTTTATATAGTGTAGGGGGAGGGGTGCGGACTACGACTACGGACGTCAACGCGGGTGACACCGTGAGTTACTGAAATGCTCTGCATTTAAAAGGACGTGCCCGGCCCGGGGAGAATAGAACGTCTGACCTCCACAACGTGAAGCAAGATTCTACTTATCGTCCATCCCAGCAGATGGCGCCTTCGGGCAAAATAGACTGGGGTATAAAAACACTAGGTGACAAGCAAGCCTGTGATTCACACTTTTTTTAGCATGGGAAAAATTTTCAAATATCGCTTTTCATCGCCCATGCAGGCAAACGTGTGTTGCCGCACTATTCTATGTCATAGTTGCCAGCATTATTTTTGGGAGGAAACATATGACTCGTAGATCTAAAAATTTCGATTTAAAATATTCTAGGGCGTTATCAGCAAAACCGCTACTCTTTAAGGCGCTTTAGTGATGCTCTTTCATTTGGGATAGAGAATATATACTCGACAAAAATTGGTTGTCTGTCCCTTTAAGACCGCGCTTCAGACAGCGCCATGTAAAGCAGTGGTAGATCTCTCAGCCAAAACCAGGACGAAGCATACCCCGCATCCCCGATTGACCACTCTGACTGACAGTGCGCACGCCAGCCTTCAGCGGTGTCTTTTCGCAAACCTGCGTTGTCATCTGTAAGGATCAATATTGATTTCACTAACATACGTAGCATATTTCCTAAGCGTGATTCACTTGAAAGCTTTATCGGTTATATCATGATGCCTAGGGGAAGCAAGCACTATTCGACCGGTCGAGCCTTTCGGATGAGCCGCCACTGACGCTTCCCACGCCCGCGGTCAAACGGCGTCGCCAATAAATCTACACATACGAGGACAGCCCAGCACGCCAACGACGAGTGAACACTGTCGTAGTAGTAAAGAAAGAAGACGCAGCTTGCTTGGACCGGTGGCCTCCGCTCTCTGTCTGTCCCTTTCGCCCGTCCCTTTCGTTACATTTGGTGCCGAAAAGCCGCGCGGAAACACCTTCTATCTCTATGGACGAATGGTAGGGCCTCATCTTATGTCTACTCCGTCTCCTGGCGCTGCGAGTGGGGGACGAATCGTCTCGAACATATGGCCCTGTACTACACGCGTGAAGAGAGGAACGCCACAACGATGTACCGCCTCAAGATGAAGCTTTCGACGAGACTACCCCGACTGGTGTGACAGGTAACTCAGGCTCGCAGCATGCTCTACGACGAAAAAGACATCGCCAAACTCCTTGAAATGCACAATCGACTCTTCGATAGCAACGCCGAGATCTTGAGAGTCTACGGTGAGTTCGCCCAACGTGTTGCGGCCGATGGTAGCGGGCTCGAAGCTCTAGTCCAGCGCAATGACCGGGCCATCAAGATTCTGGCTGAGCTTCGCTCTAGGATGGCCTCACTTTAACCACGGTTAGAATGCCGCCTGCAAGCGTCATTGGCCAGAATCATAGCGTTATCTTAAGGGATTTGCGGTGGACTGCGGCTGCTCCCTTTCCAATCGGCCCCAACGTCGCTGCCCATCGGTGCTGGACTGAAGGAGGAACATGTAGCAGCCGAGTCCTCAGTCAGCGCCCCCGGATTTGTAACTTAATCTAGAGATTGCTATGCGCAGTGTTTGGAATGAGCCGGAAGCCTCGATTTACAATCTGACACCACTCGAATACGCAAGCCTAAAGAAAGCGCTGAGCACTCTCGAGAGCACCCTGCGCAACTGCAAGGCAGTGGTCTGTCGTGGCTTCAATCGCCTACTACACTCGAACGCAGCAGGCGATCGCAGCTGCAAGGACGCAGTTCTACCATGGATGCGTCCAGCACGTCCCCACCGGAGAAGACGCTCGCGTTGCCATATCGGAGGACGGCCGTTGAAGCGCCGCCAAGTACCATGTCTCGGTCGGGCCGAATCCCAAAGCAAGGAACTGCGTCCGTCATACTTAACGTGAACGAATCGCTTAGCAACGATGCAGTGACTGAACGGAACATTCCTGCCCGAAAGAGGGTGCTATAGCTCAAATACACGAAAAAGGGGAAACGCTCCAACAACCGACAAAGGTCACCGTCACAGCAGCACCGGGAATTCAATGTCCAAGCTAGCCGAATGAAGAATCGCCATGCGCTCCTCGTGAGCCTTCACGGACCGAGTCAGCAAGTGTCCAAGCGAGATTCAACGAAAAGCCCGGAATGATGACCTCACCAATGGTTGAACTAGTAAAAGTCATCCAAAATCTTAGCTTTACGCGGTACTTACGTGAACAGAGCGTGAGAAAGGTAGACCATGCAAATGAACACAGGGACAACTCTCAAGAGTGCTCTGACAGTAAGGTATCACCAAGCACTACAAGGAGTACCACCATGATAACAGTGAGTGTGGCGAGGGAAGAGACTTTTCACAAATGTCCTTGCTTTCATGGAAGCCCTTCCGAAAGAAAAGGCAGGACCAGGCCGCTCGAAATACCAGCTGTAGCATCTACCCCTACGACAAAAACAAACGTTGCAGAATGTTACCTTGAAGGAGGACTTCAAGCTTCGTCCGCACAAGATGGTCGCAGAGGAAACGTCGACCAAGAGAACAGCACGGAACTGCGTCAAGCGTTTCTACGGCAAAGGCGATGCGATGAAAAGGGACACGATCGGTGCTCAGAGAGACCAAGGTTGTTGGAAGTAACAATTTCTGAGATAAGGACTGTATCTTCCTGCCGGGGGGAGTATGTTGAAGTAGGGGTTCATGGGATTGGGCATGCTGTTTCCTGTTGGGGAGAATGTAGTAAAAGAGGATGAAGTAGCAGTAGAAAAAGAAGCAGCAGCTTGCTTGGAACGGTGGCCTCCGCTGTCTGTGTGTCTCTTCGCCCGTCCGTTTCTTTACAGACTCCATGCGTCACGGCCCTTTGTATAGGATCTCACTACCTCACGCCCGGCGCCACCCTCCGTCTGGAACAATGGGAGAGGATGAGGAGGCGGGCTTAACCGCTTCCGCCGGAACGGCTAACCGACCAGTTCACCCCGGCCCCACCTGCCATTAGAGCCCAGCCGCATATGTTGCCGGCAGCCCTCCAGGAACCGCGAGGGGTGGCCATTTGCAGTGGCGACAACACACTGGTAAAGCTGCGGGCCACCTTGTGTTGATGCCCGAAGCAGCGGAGCGCCTCTGGCGTCGACGGAGTGGCGTACCAGATACTGAGGAACCTGGACGACACCCAGCTGAAGCCACTTATGCATCTTGTCAAGGGTGGGAAGGGATGGCAGCCTTCCATCTGCCTGGCTGGTGGCACTCGTCAATCGGATGCTGAGGGTCGGTGAGCCGCCCACAGAGCGTGCATGGTACCGGGCTGTTTGTCTGCAGCGGGGAAGCTGAAGGAAGGCACGGGCCTGGCCCGCCTCCGGTTAATTGTTGATCAACGGGGCATCTTCCAGGAGCAGTAAAGCGGCTTGAGGCTGCACTGCTGCAGGGCTGGCTCTCAGGGGACGTGGTGTATATGCTGGAGCAAGCATGCCATGACAAGGAGTGAACCATCTTGCTCCTGCTGTACGTGAAGTTGGCCTTCAACTCCCTCGCTCACATGGCCGTCCTGGAGGCTCTGGACGGCATGGGCGCATAGGGCACCGCAGGGGTTTGGTGGAGGCGTTCCTCTACAACCGGATCCTTCGAGTCAATGTGGGCCAAATTACCAGCAGCCCACGAGACATCGGCTCTGGGGTGCCCCAGTGGAGTGTGCTCAGCTTCTCCCTCTTCAACCTCGTCTTGGCTCGTATCCCCGACCGCATACCAGAAGGGCTTGCGTTTCCCATGGGTATGGCAGTCTATGCTGACGGCATCGCCATCTGGGCACACATACCCAGGAGGCTCTTCTCTAAGTTGAAGGCGTGCCTCCAAGGGGTGCTGTGGTCAGGTGCTGCCTTCCTGACCAGCCGTGTCTACAGCTGCCCGACAGGAAGGCGCAGGCCATGGTCGTTCACCCGCAAAGCAACAGGCCTCACAGCGCGACAATACCGCTCACCCTGAATGGCCAGCTCCTTCCGTGGAGCACCAGCGCCATGTACCTGAGGTTCCTGGTCAACGCCATCCCTGGCTGCCTGTGGTGTGGGAGGTCCGGCGGTGCACTACGAGGGTCAAGCACTGCGTGAGGAAGTTGTGGGGCGTGGCCATGGCTGCGCAGACACCGTGGCTATGCGGGTGGTATCAGCCGCCGTCCTCTGTACCCTGCCCCTAGTGAAACATGGCGCGCCGGTGGACGGATCTGGAGATGGACAAGCGCCGGGCCATCCACTTATGCCTGGGCCTTCCGAGCACGTCTCAGTTGGCGGCCACCTACATGGAGGTGGGCGCCTGGCCCATCCAGAAGAGGGGCCTGCAGGTGGGGCTCCACCTTATTCACGGCCCGCGGGGAATATCGGACGGGGCGGCGATCCTTCAGCTCTTCCTCAGCGGGGCCAACTCTTGGTTGGGTGAGCTGCTCACGGCGTACGAGAGCCACATCGAGCCACCTCAGCGGCCCAGCCTGCAGCCTTCCCCCGGCTATAGGCAGGCCCTCCACATCGCCATCATCGGGTGTCCGTATAAGCGGGCCACTGCACCAAAGGCCATTCACTAGGAGGTGACGCCCTCCTGCAGGGTGATGGTGCTGGATTCCTGCAGGTGCACCAGGAGGGCATCGAATTCGGGCATCCCCATCGAGCGGCCGCAGGGGCCCAGCCTGCATCCACCACTCCCAGGCTCTAGGAAGGTTCTCCCCATCGCCCCCACATTACTGGGTGTCCGCAGAAAAAGTGCCAGAAAAAGGGCCACAGAAAGTGCCACAGGCCATTCACCTGGAAGTGGACTGAATCCTGCAGGGTGATGCTGCTGGGATCCTGGAGGTGTACACGGATTGTCCGTATAAGAGTCCTAGGGCAGAACAGGAGCAGCGTGCACGGCACCGGATCTTTGCACCATCCCGGTGTGTCGCCTGCCCTTCCCGGCTTCATCCATGCACGAGGAACTGGCTTTGGTCCACCTGCTAGCGGGTATTTCGCTGAATCAGGGGTCCCGTGCCCGCATCATCCTGACGGACTCCCGGCCTGCCCTCCTGTGTCTGCGCTCTGCTTACCAGCTATACAGCTCCAGAGGCAACGTTGATCAATCGCTGGCTGCCAAGCTTCATGTGGTGGAGTCCCGGGGCTGTCCACTGAGACTTCACTGAATACCATCGCACGTGGGCATCGCGGGCAACGACATGGCAAACGTCCTGGGCAGAGGTGCGGCTCGCTAGACAGGGGTCCCGCCTCCCAGGATGTGGTGACTTTCGACACTGCAGTCTATCCTAGCTCGGTCGTAGATTCGTCACATCCGGATACCCGCGTAGCCAGTGGCCAAGCCCCGCAGGTCCTCCTCCGACACATAAGCAGGGATGCTCCTTCGGTCCTGTTCTCCATGCAACTAAATTGCTGCAATGTTGGAGCCTGCCTGCATCACCAGGTCTGCCGAGCCTTGCCTACCTGCGTAGACTGCCCACCGCCCGAGACGCTCAAACACCTGCTGTGCTCCTGCGCCCAGCACAATGCCCCATGGACCGCACTTCTGACAGCAGCCCAATGTGATGGAGTCCCCAACCCAACGCTTGATTATTTACTGTTCTTCATGTGCTCGGAAGCCATCTGACGGGAGGTCTTCAGGCATCTGCTCGAGTTCTTCATGAAGTCGGGTCTCAGGCAGCTGCTGTACACACTAAACTTTTTTACACCTTTTTGGCCAAAAAGGGTTAAGATAATTGAAAAAAGGGTGTTGGGAGGCCCTTACGCCCTTTTTCTTGAATCTCAACACCCTTTTTTGCAGCTTTCCACCCTTTTTGCGTGAAAAAAAGGGTGTTGACCAACCTCAACACCCTTTTTTTTGGACGGGTGTTGAAAGGGTGTGGAAAAGGTGTTCAGCTCATCATTGATTGAGGTCATGCATGCAATATAATTTCAAAAACACATCCCATTGTACCATCCACCCAACCTCGTCAAAAATGTTCAAAAGCAAAAAAAAAGCTGCCAAATTTAATAAAAAGCAGCGGCAGCACCGACGTTGAAACAGGAAAAAATATCAGCCCTTGCTTATTACGACATCGACAGAATAACACTCCCCCTCCCACTTTTTTGTTTTCTACAGCCTTGCACGGAGCACAGCACAACCTTGAACTGTGACATCTGTATCATCATTCCGTCGTTTGATTGATTGATTGTGGGGGTTTAACGCACCGACGCAACGCAGGCGATGAGGCGCGCCGTAGTGGAGGGCTCCGGATTAATTTTGACCACCTGGGGATCTTTATCGTGCGCCGAAATCTCGTACACACGGGCGTTTTTGCTTTTCGCCTCCATCAGAAAAGCGGCCGCCGCGGCCGGGAATCGAACCCGCGACCTCGTGCTCAGCAGCGCAACGCCTTAGCCACTGAGCCACCGCGGCGGGTGTCATTCCGTCGTTCCCTGTTCCTCTCCTGCCCCACCAGCACAATCATAGCCCCCTCTGACAACAGTCATTCTCGTCACTCAGTGGAGTTATAAAGTACTAGCAATCACAATTTTATTCCATTCTTATTGTTAGCGACCGTAAATATTGAGTACAAATGCAATAAACAGACCACCTAGTTTCTCCTGCAGAAACAACGTTGGAGAACAAGGCAGATATCAAAAGAAAATAAAAGTTGGGGAGGGAGGGGGCATGAAATCGGGCGCTAAATAAACAGACGCCAAATAATAATACGATTACTTACACCAGAACACTGCCAAATTTCATTGCGGAGTGTTATCTTACTATCTGCTGCTTTTTAACGTTCAAATTGAGCGCCAAAAAACTCAGTTCGCGTTTTGTGTTTGTAAACTTAAAAAATATAAGCTTCTTTATTATATTACACACAAAAAATAATAAGTTACTCTTATATTCAGTAAAATAGGCAATTATTTATTATTGTCGTTTTAATTTGTTTACGCAACCTGCTGCCAATGGCCGACACCCTGAGTACGGCGTGCGGCGGCGCGGCGTTACCTCCTCGAATCGTCCCATGACAGCCATGACCCGTCTGGCGTCGATTGTGATCTGTGGTGTACCGTCGTGCCGTTAAACAAGCGCAGTTATCAGGGTTAATTGGGTCCCTCGTCGTTTTCGGTTGTGGCTGTCGTGTTCGACTTCGCGAAGAAATATTTGAGAACAGCTTTGCACCTGAAGACGGCTAATTTCGTTTGGTGCTTGGCCCTGAACGTCGCTCGCTCTTCTGCGTCGTTAAACGTCCTGGCAGGTAAGCTGTCTTGTCACATTTGCCGCCTTTCTTGTCACTGGATGTCGTTTGTAGCTGTGATCGCCGCTTTAAGGATTCGTTAACAGGAGCCCGCGTGTGTGAATTGTTTAACTGAACTGGCTAGGTTGAACCTAGAGGGCTGGTCTCTAGAAAGGCGATGTGCGAAAGAACATTGTGGTGCTTGCATTGAGCGCTGAACGCACTGGCGCTCAGTAACGCAGCGGCGCTCAGTAAGTCAGTAATGTTTCCCATTCCGGAGCACTATATTGAACAGCTTCAGAGTTCACCACTGCGAACCACGTCTTACGCGTAGTTTATGAGAACACGGGCGGCTACTCCTCTAAACTGTGCTGCGCAGCGTTTACGGCTTTGTTAATCACCGCTGTCGTTTGTGCCGTGTTGGGAATGGCGAGGGAGAATCGTTTGCGAGCGAATGTGCGCGCCTCGCAAGCTTCGTTGCGTTTGCGGCGAGCCACCTCACCATGTGTACGGTGCCGCTGTACGCGGGCATTGATTTTGGCTGAATGCTGTGTTCACCGAGACGTAACATTCGTGCACCTAATCATTTCCATTCTTGCATGTGTGGTAATCATGTGTCATCCCGTTTTAGACCTCTGGACGGTCTGAGCGCATCACGTCCCTCCATTCAACCGGACAAGAGCCACAAGCATTGTCAACAGTGTTTGGCCGCCAGAACGTAAGTTTTCAAACACAGTTTTGGTAGCACAGTGGGCTACCATACTTGAATAATGTTCGATCACTTGAATGTACAAGTTCTCGCCCCCGTAAAAACAATTATTGGTGTTTCATGCATAACCTAACATGTAGCCACTAAATGGCAACCTTTGTTGTTAATTTCGGAAAACTCAAAGTTTCACCCAAAATCATAATGTGGGCGTAGCAGTTAATCACCATGTATACGAATTTCCTGGTGTTAGTCATGTTTACGGTGAAGCCATATTTCTGAGGTACACAAAAATGTTATTACCTTCGTAGTTTAGTCTTCGATAAAGCTTTACCAGTTCTGTTTTCAGCTATTTTTTTATGTTTATCACGTGAATTGACAGTCCTTGCAGTCCACTTTTTCAAATAGTTATGTAACTGCCCGTACCATTTAAAGAGGCCTGATTGGGGTTCTGAAGGCTGCGATGTACGCACGCTAGTGCTGTACCGCCAATAAAGAAACATCCTTCCACAAAAAAAAAAAGACTTGAAAGTGTAAAGTATCAGCTGCATTATTCTTAACTGGAACATGCTAATTGAAAGGCCTGGGGCTTTTCCTGAAAGCACTGTGGATGGTATGAGAGAGGAAAACCACTCAAACACATCTGTCAAAGCCGTTGCTGCTCCAAGATGCGTGCAAGCATTGAGTCTTCTGAGCAATACATTACACCCTTTTTTTTAAACAACCGACGTGCATGCTGAACGTACTCCTGATTGGGCGTGTGCCAGGCGCGTAGCCAGGAATTTTTTTCGGGGGGGGGGGGGGTGGCTGTGGTCGACCAAAAGATGGGACGGGGAAATATGTAGGCAAGGCATCTTGCGCGTTGTTTTGCAAACGAAGCTTGAAATAACTGACTTTAACATGCGATTTGTGTATGCTCAACACTAACCGTAAAGCCCACCTTAAGGAGCTTAGATGGTGATGATAATGATGATCACCTAAATTCCCGTTAGCTGGTCTATGGGCAGACCACGGGCGATTCATTCGTCCGCAGAGCAGGTGGTTAGGTGGACCCGCGCTCGTGAGCGTGATCATGAGTGCGCTCGTGAGTGGCGCGCGGTCCCCGAAGTTTGTCGGGCGGAAGTGGAGGCCAACACTGGTTGTTTACTATCAAGATTCTCATGTTTCATAAAAGATTTTCCTTTAGAAAAGGGACTTTTTCTTGTCAGCTATGAAGTACAGTCGAGCACGATTTGAAGGTTATCGCGCCAGCATCGAGCGGCCAGGCGGGCCACCAGCCCCCGGTTTCGTTTCGGAACCATGAAAATCGAGATTTCGCACTCTTCGCTCCCTTGTTGGCTGTTCCATGATACAGCAATGGTCCGCACGACTGACTTGCCACCCTTTGGGTTTCAAGCTGTACATTCGTTGTTATCAAGCACAGACTTGGACTTGGATGCCCTTTATCTACGCCGACGATAGCGGAACTTGCATAGAATATTTGCTAAAGCTGGTGTTCTTTCTGCTTCGTTTGAAAGAGTAGCTTTCCCGCGACAACCTTCGAATCGCAGTGGACTGTACATGCGGCGAATTCGTATATTATGGCGGTGAAGCTAGCAAACGTGCGTCTTCATCCTTAAGTAATCGCCTTTTGTTATTTTTTGTGCTAGTAACGTGAGTAGTAAACTTGCGCTAAGCGGAACACCTTATTGCTCTGCTGTTGAATGTTGAGCTTGTTGCACGTTTCTTAAATTTCATTATATTTCTATCAGTTAAATCGAAACACATGGCTTCAGTGAAATTCTGGTTAAGCAAATACAGAATGCTGATCCTAACCAAGAGGGAGGTCAAGAAAACAGTGGAATAGTGCCAAAAAAATAAAGCTCCGCAATAAAGAGAATTGTGTAGCTTTGTTGATGTGGAGGAAATACAAGATGGGCAGAGCAATGCTTTTTATGCAGCAGAAATTATGGATCTGCAATAGTCAATGAAATGCGATGTCGGTAGAAAAATAAACATATCAAGGATTGATAGTTGACTGAACAAAATACAGCGACATGCTCTGTCATGTGATTATACTTTGTACCAGTGTAAAGACAAAGAATGACACGCTCCCGTCCACATGTAAGCCTATATGAGGCTTTTCCTGCTGTTCTGCCATTCCCGGGCCGTGCTGTTCCGCCAGTGAAACAGTGGGACTGTTTCGATCGGCTCGCGGCAGGCTCCCGGCGCTTGTCGGTGTATCCGGCGCGAAATGCAGCCGGGCTGTATATATTGACAGGTACAACACCATCCTGAGCGGGCGCAGGGATCAGACGTTGACATAGCCCTTGTTTTCAGCTTTATATGAGCAAGAATGTCCTTTAAACGGCAGGTTCCGTGCCTGCAGGTGACTTCAGGCGGTTTTTCAGGCTGCTTAAACCGCACCCCAGCCTTGGCATAAAACATTATAGGAATGGGGGGGGGGGGGGGGGGGGCACTGGCCCCCTCTCTCCCCCCCCCTTCCCGGCTACGCCCTTGGCGTGTGCTTATTCTTTCTTGCATCCACCACATTCGAGTCGTCACGTTGATTTGGGAATGCTGGAATCCAGCATATGCTGGCAAGATATGAGAGCTTGAACTCAACCCACTTGCCCGCAATGAGTTTTCAAAGATCTCCACCACCTGAAGGTACTCAAGTGAGATGTAAGCATTGCCTGAAAACCATACCAGATGAGGGTACCAAATCATAGTTATGGGTCTTTCTCGCCCATTTACGTGTTCTGAACGAAAAAAGTGCCATTTAAAGGTGACACGTTCCCTGCCGATTTCTGATGCCTGATTAAGTTTGTGGGCATAAATTTAGCGGCTTGCTCACATGTCTAACGTGTATGTGTGCTTGTTAGGAGTGAAGTAGGTAAAAATTGAAAGGTTTGATTGTAGTTGTGTATAGATTACCTACAGTGTTTTCATTCCTAGAAAAGAAAAATTGAGGTAACCCTGCCAATTGTTCTGCATTGCTGCGTTTTATTATGCTTGTATGATTCGTAGACCCTGCAGGAGTTTAGCTGCTTGTTAAAGGAGAAATGAACAGTGGTACAAAAAGAGCATCTACTAAATAAAAATCTTCACAATCGCAGGATGCCAACGGTCCACCTACCAACTTGCGTCCTGCATTGTTTCTGCTGGGTGGAGCGGCGCATGGAGCATTTTTCAGCTTCTCGAAGTTTGTGATCAAGCGCTGCCCCAAGTGAAGGATGCCACAGAGGGGTCTTCTGTTTTAATGCCACAATTTCATGTGCTGAGCACTTACTCGTAAGGCATTTTAAATATTCATCATCCCAGAGGGTATGTTACCTCCGTCTTGGGTGGATTGTGGCTGCAATCAGGTTATTTGTGACAGAAACAAGTGAACCACGTGGTGAGAGTCATTGAGGCCTTGTTGATTGCGCATGCTTCTGAAATAACATTATCATTCAGCTGAATACTTTCTAAATATTTCAATTTGTGAACGAAATATGATAAAAGTCATGATTAGTTGTACTACAGTGCAGGAAAGAAATGCCAGCATATATTTTAAGAGCCTCTGATATTTCAGGTCATTGGCTGGTGAGCAATAAAACAGAACTGAAAATTGTTTAAAGTGAAATCAAATATTTGTTGTCACCAGTGCATGACCCGTAGTAAAAGCTATCTGGTCTCCCAATTTCAAATGAGACCGGAAATGCCAAAAAAATAAGAAAATAAACACGGCAGCTCTCTACAATAAACCAATTCAAAGAATTGCTCAATGTCTATAAAGTGGTGATTCAGGCGGGTTAGTTCGGTGTTGATGAAATACAAGCAGGCACTCGCCTGGTCATAAACAAATAAACTAATAAAGACGTTTTGGGGGCCCTACTGGTCCCTTGATCACAAAGAAAGGGGGGTGAAAGGTCGCGATTATTTATAGGTTCGGTGGCGCAGAGTGCGCATGTATGTCTCGGGGAGATTACCCCGCGACCGGTTAATCGTGTTTTTAGTTGGTTGAATATGCACTGATTCTAAAAGTAGTCGTGTCGACAGGCGCTTCTCTGATGCTATTATGCTTGCGGAATCCCAATCGATGACGTGGTCAGTAGCCAGGTGATGATCCGCCAAGGCATTTCAGCTTGCATTGCCTTTTTTGACATCGTTCTGGTGCTATTGAATTCTTTTAAAAATTTCCAGTTTCACCTATGTAGGATGCGTCGCAATCCTTGCATGGAATTTTGTAGGCAACTCGGGGGAATCTTTATTTTTCTAAAGGGTCCTTCACGCGTACCAGCTTCTGCTTAAGCCTGTTCGTTGGCACGTGTGCACTTTTAATGCCATATGTGCCAAACACCCTTGCAAGAGCTTCACTGATGCCTTGCGTGTAGGGGACGGCAGCGCGTTTTTGCCTGTCTTCTTCAGGAACCCTTTCGAAGGAGGCAACTGAAGCCCGCAATTGTTGCGTCCTCACAAGCTTTGAAGGGTAGCCGTTGCTACGAAGGTCCTTCCTTACCACGGCTAGCTCTTGCTTGCGCAGACCAGGCTCAGAGCAGATTCGTGATGCGGGTGAGAAGAGTGCAGCGGCGACGGAGCGTTTTTGGCCTATGGGATGCGCAGAGTCGAACCCCAGGTATCTACCCGTGTGGTTCGGCTTTCGATACACAGTGGTTGTAAATCCTTTGGCCGACCGTTTCAGAAGTAGGTCGAGGAAGGCGATCTGTCCATTATTTTCCTGTTCCATGGTGAACTGGATGCTTGGAACACAAGAGTTTAGATGCTCAATTAAAGGCATTACGTTTCGGCGGTGGATCACACAAAAACATTCGTCTACGTAGCAGAGAAAAATCTTAGGGTCGTCTTGTACGAGCATAGCGCAGACTTTTCTAGAGCCTCTAAGGCAATATTCGCACAGACTGCTGAAACGGAAGCTCCCATCGCTGTTCCTAACCGCTGCTTGTAACATTCTACGTTGAAAACAAAACGTGTTCTGCAGGCCAAATTCCAGGCAAAATTACGCGGTCTGGAGTTGCAAGGATCTACTCGAGAACGATGCATCTCTGCCTTCACGTTCGCCAATTGAGACGCAAGACTTATATCGTCTCCTGGAATTTGGCCTGCAGAACACATATTTTGTTTTCAACGGACACTATTACAAGCAGCGGTTTCGAACAGCGATGGGATCTTCCGTTTCAGTAGTCTCTGCAAATATTGCCTTAGAGGCTCTAGAAAATTCTGCGCTATGCTCGTACAAGATGGCCCCAAGATCTTTATCTGCTACGTAGACGACTGTTTTTGTGTGATCCACCGCCGAGACGTAATGCCTTTATTTGAGCATCTAAACTCTTGTGTTCCAAGCATCCAGTTCACCACGGAACAAGAAAATAATGGACAGATCGCCTTCCTCGACATACTTGTGAGATGGTCGGCCAAAGGATTTACAACCAGTGTGTATCGAAAGCCGACCCACACGGGTAGATACCTGTGGTTCGACTCTGCGCATTCTATAGGCCAAAAACGCTCTGTCGCCGCTGCACTCTTTTCACGCGCATCACGAATCTGCTCTGAGCCTGGTCTGTGCAAGCAAGAGCTAGCCGTGGTAAGGAAAGACCTTCGCAGCAACAGCTACCCTTCAAAGCTTGTGAGGACGCAACAATTGCGGGCTTCAGTTGCCTCCCACGAAAGGGTTCCTGAAGAATACAGGCAAAACCGCGCTGCCGTCCCCTACACGCAAGGCATCAGTGAAGCTCTCGCAAGGGTGTTTGGCACATATGGCGTTAAAATTGCACACGTGCCAACGAACAGGCTTAATCAGAAGCTGGTACGCACGAAGGACCCTTTAGAAAAATCAAGATTCCCGGAGTTGCCTACAAAATTCCATGCAAGGATTGCGACGCATCCTACATAGGTGAAATTGAGAGCATGACGGAATCCCGTCTGGCCAGGAGGGTGCATTAGGAACGAAAAAGAGACGCCTACCAGTCCAAACAAAACGTACTGACATTTCGGCTTCCAGCACGGAAGCCTTGTTCACAATAAATGCATCACCAGAAGTGGGTCGTTTAAGTGGGCTTGAATAATGGCTGCAAAGAGCGTGCGTAGATCGGGTTTAGATTTCAGTCGTTACGATTGACCGTGTCAGATGTGGTTTGAATGATTAGTGATTCCAGATGTAGCCGTGATGCGGTCGCTTTTTCTGTAGCGACGATTCTTGCATTGTGCCAATCAATCTTGTGGTCATTCACGACGGCGTGTTCGGCTAAAGCATTGTTGCGGATGCTTTTATTCTTTACGTGACGTGCATGCTGCTGCAGACGATTCTTATAATTTCCTGATTCCCCGATATACACGCCGCTGCAGTCTGCACAAGGTATCTTGTATACCACACCGGGGAAGCGCTCCTTGGGCAAGCGGTCCTTGACTCACGAGCTCATGGCGCATCTTTTTGGCTCGAACGTGGGCCACCTGTCGAAGTTCCTGCACCAAGTTATGGCTCCGCTCGTCGGTAAAGGGACCACTCACGTTCGTAATTCTTTCGATTTTGTCGAGAAGACTCGCAACACCGTGATCGAGAAAGACGACTTGATGGTGTCCTTCGACGTGAAGTCCCTTTTCGACGTGAAGTCCCATTTGTCAACGTATGCACCGCTGCTCTCGAGGCTGATGAGACGTTGCCCGAGAGATCACCGATGGATGTGCCAGAACTACGCAGGCTTCTAGATTTTTGCCTGAACAATACGTATTTCGTCTTTATGTGCAATTTTTACAAGCAAAGGCAGGGGACTCCAATGGGTGCCGCTATTTCGGTCACGGCGGCGAACCTGACCATGGAAGCGCTGGAAGCACGCGCGCTAGCCTCCTTTGCCCCTCAACCAAAAGTGTTCTTGCGTTATGTCGACGATTGTTTCTGCGTCGTTCAGAAAGACGCGGCGAACAGCTTGCTGGCCCACCTCAACAGTATGGAACGTGCCATTCAGTTCACGTCAGAAGAGGAGGCCGATGGCAAACTTCCCTTCCTGGACGTCCTCGTGTCTCGGCAGGGCCAGAGGCTACGTTTCAGCGTATACCGCAAGGAAATGCACACAGGCCGCTACCTGAACTTCAACTCCGTGCACCCCGCTTCCCACAAGAGGGATGTTGTTAGCACGCTACTGCAGCATGCGAAAAGATTGTGCTCGAAGCCCGAGAATGCGGCGGTGGACACGGCAAAGGGGTGGGACGACCTGGCTAGCTGCGGTTACCCGAGGCACTTTATAAATGCAACGGAAAGCCAACTGACCCGACGGGGACAACTGGACGTGCCTCCTGCCCCGATGAAGCGAGCTCCTGTGCCCTACCTTCCAGGAACAAGTGAATGTTTGGCACGTGTCCTACGGGAATATGACGTGCAGGTGGCCCACGTTCCAGCCAAAAAGATGCGCCATGAGCTCGTGAGAGTCAAGGACCGCTTTCCCAAGGAGCGCTTCCCCGGTGTGGTATACGAGATACCTTGTGCAGACTGCAGCGGCGTGTATATCGGGGAATCAGGAAATTATAAGAATCGTCTGCAGCGGCATGCACGTCACGTAAAGAATAAAAGCATCCGCAACAATGCTTTAGCCGAACACGCCGTCGTGAGTGACCACAAGATTGATTGGGACAATGCGAGAATCGTCGCTACAGAAAAAGTGACCGCATCACGGCTACATCTGGAATCAGTAATCATTCAGACCACATCTAACACAGTCAATCGTAACGACTGAAATCTAAACCCGATTTACGCACGCTCTTTGCAGCCATTATTCAAGCCCACTTAAACGACCCACTTCTGGTGATGCATTTATTGTGAACAAGGCTTCCGTGCTGGAAGCCGAAACGTCTGTACGTTTTGTTTGGACTGGTCGGCGTCTCTTTTTCGTTCCTAATCCTACATAGGTGAAACTGGAAAATTTTAAAAGAATTCAATAGCACCAGAACGATGTCAAAAAAGGCAATGCAAGCTGAAATGCCTTGGCAGATCATCACCTGGCTACTGACCACGTCGATTGGGATTAGGCAACTATAATCGCATCAGAGAAGCGCCTGTCGACACGACTACTTTTAGAATCAGTGCATATTCAACCAACTAAAAGCATGATTAACCGGTCGCGGGATAATCTTCCCGAGATATACATGCACACTCTGCGCCACCGAACCTATAAATAATCGCGACACCCCGTGTCATTGTGATGAAGGGACCAGTAGGGGCCCCAAAACGTCTTTATTTGTTTATTTGTTTTTGACCAGGCGAGTGCCTGCTTGTATTTCATCAATAAATCACCCTCCCCTGACGAGTTTCGTCGAACCTTGGACTCTGTTAGGTGTCAGTGGGTTTACACAGCCAACTTGTGGGGACGCACATAAGCTCTTAACAAATGAGCTGCGTGGTGGCTATGCACTAGCCATGGTTTTTATTAGTTGCCTTGATGAATATGATCTTCTGTCGCAGTGTTTTAGGTAGCTCACTCGCACATTATTCCTTTGTTTTTAGGACATTGTGGAGTGTCCAATGATTTTTCGTTCTATTTCTGATTTTTATTGCAACTATAAATATATCAGGAGTCCCGTAATGAGTTTCTGGCAGTAATAGAGCACTAATGTGTGCATGAAGGCAGCCTAAATAAAAAAATTGGCTGCCTTGCCTTTGCTTAGAGGGGCCATGCAGACAACACACAAGTTTCGTTCATTCGACAGATTGCCTCGTTAGAATCATACTGACACCATTTTTAACGCGCACTTCACTCGAATAAGCTATATAATTAGGAAAAAGGGAATGGCCATGCGGCCCACTAGCTCATTTCCCACAGGAGTACCTATGATGTCATATGTCCCCAGCTGTGCGATTGGCTGAGGCCGGCAAAAGCAAACGCAAATGGGGCAGGCCTTATAAACATGCCGAACGAGCTATTTGCGCTTAAATGTAATGCATATTCATCTTACAGCAGTAAAAATGGTGCAGTAAACAATGAAAGTTACGAAAATACGCGTAAACATACAAGTATCGATGCGCACTGCTGTTGGTACGGCGTGCACTATGCTTGTTTTAGCTGGACAGCACTCCGCCGCTTTGGAGTTGGCTTGCACGGCACTGGCCGATTGGCATAGGCGATGTTGTCTTACGTGACCCTGTTTGTCGAGGATACCCCATGTTTCACAAAACCATTACTTTCTACAGTAACGAAAACAAGCCAGGTGCAGACGCGGTCAAAAACAAAGCAATGGCAAACAATGGTTCGTGGATGAGTATGGTAGCTCCACCTGGGAGGACTGATGGCTAGCAAGGCTGCAGACCCGAGTGACGCAGTAGTTTGTTTGATTACACGCACTTATGGCTTCATTGCTGACATCCCAAAAACACACGATATGGTGGGAGAATCAGACTTTTAACCTAAATTAATTTCTCAGTGAATGCAGCATCATTTGCTGCCGGTCAAGTGGTGGGGGCACTTATAAAACAGGAAATATGTCGAACGAAACGAAATTCTATGTTGTCCCAATGGCCCCTTTAATGCACTGTATTGTATTTTTGGTTGCTGTAGTGATGTCACCATGAAGGAACCGCAGTAGACAAAGTTAATGTCAGCGCTTTACCATGCATTTTTTGTGTTTGACGGAAACAAATATAATACTCTAACGAAGGACTTTATCCGAAGCGTTCCCCGTTTGGGAACCTACTTGGCTCCGTCATTAGAACTGTCTACGTTTGACCAAGAGTAAACATATAAACAATTTTTTTTGTTTGCTGCAGCGGATCAGAGGCTAGGGCACAAATAGGGGGTAGGACAGCTAGATATCTGTTCATCTTTCGCCGGCTTGCTTGGGTGTGACAACTGTATCTAGTTGTCAATTCCAATTTGTTGTGGTCAGTTTTTCTCAACTAAATTGTAGCTTTTTTAAAGATTATGGTATGTTTTTGTGGGCCTAAAGGGTTGCCTCATTGCATGTTTGGCCTATGTAGCGTTGAAAGCGGATATTTTGCTTCAAAGTGGAATGTCGGCCTAGCATCATTGTCCTTTGGTTGCTGCTCACTTTCATTCATGCCATTATTTTTTATATTATCACTTAAAATTAAAAGTTAACCAACCTGCTGTCATTTTAATTTTGTCACCTGCTTTATACTTTCTTTTTTTCCAACTGTGTAAGGAGTGACAATTCGTCTTTTTATGATACCAAGGCATCACACTGTGCTAGTTGGTACATGTTTGAATGGATGAAAAACCAGCGGAAAACACAGGGTACGGAAGAGAACGACGGGATAAGCTTGTCCCGTTGTTCTCTTTTAACTGTGTCCTGTGTTTACCGCTGGTTTTTCATCCATGCAATTTTCATGAATTTGTTGAACAGTGATTAGTTTAAGTGCTCAAGCAATTTTTGGCTTGAAGGTTCCCTGTAGCATTTATATAAGTGCTCTCTGCTCTTTTTTTACCCAAGACCCCATTACCAGCCCTAATGAGATTGCCTTTTGTAGACATGAAGTTGAAATAAATATTTGTTTGCATTGCTTTGCATATTTTGAAAGAATTGCTTGCTCACTTTCTTTCAACCCTGTTTCTTAATCCTGCTTAAAGCATTTTCCCATGTTTATTTTTTTTCAGAACCAGGAAGGGTGCTCATCCTCGGTTCTTGCTGAAGCACCAGTATCTGTACTTCACACGTGAGCTTTGAACACGCAGTAATTATGGTATGAAACATTTTACCAGTATTAGCTTGCTTTGTAGATGTCAAAGCTCTCGACAGTGTAGTACATTGTCTGGTGTAGTGCACAATCTCTCTATAACAGCACCCGCTGGGTGCTGTTGTAGAGAATAATTTTGTGGCTATAATGCCTGAGATTATTTTAAAATGTACATCAAATACTAGTAAGAATAGCTCTCTAAATTGGTGGCCATTTTCCTGGTGGAGGCAGAAAGTGAAAATGCCCATGTGTGGAGATTTAAGTCCACAATAAATATCCCAAAGTTGCCAAAGCTAATCCAGAGCCCTCCTCGCGGTGCACTTAATATCCCATGTGCAGCTTTGTGTAAAAACAGCCAGAAATGTATGATCAATTTAAATTGATTGTAATGTTTCTAAATGCAAGTATTCTAATTTTAAGCTGCCTTATTTAGTAAAATATTTTGTAACAATTGCATAGCTACCAAAGGTTTACAGAAAAGCTTTCACTGGTTATGCACCTTCTCAGCGAAACAAAAATGTCATTAAGAAAAGCAGAAAAAACCTAAATATGGAAAGTAGCAACACTAAAGCTGCTAATAAAAAAAGATGCTAAATGTTTTATCGATAATATTGCTGATTTTACTTCTAGTCAACTCTAAAAAGGGCTATAGACGGGTTTGATGGTTCCCATGACGCACCTCGTAATACTAGACGAAACTAATGGGCACTGGCTGTTGGCTTTTCATTTGCAACATCAAAAAATGACCCCACATCCACCAGCAGGGACATAATGCAAGGCACCATGCACAAGCTAGACTTATGATAAAATACTGCTATCACAACAATGTCATCACATTTCAACCAGGGAACTCATATGCATTGTTCTGTGATGTTTACAGTTCTTGGTATTGCTATGTGGGGTCATTTTTCATGAAGCAAAAAGAATAATGTAAAATAAAATAAGTGGCAGTGGGGACCCAACATTTATGGGTAGAATAAAGCCACAGTACGTAGGGAAGTATACATATTGTATTTGGTCTGCCTTAATATTGAGCTTTTCTGCTCAGCTCAAGAATAAGGCACTAAACATTGCGAGTAGCTACCGTGATTGGAAGTTTGATGCAATGCTGAGAAGCCAAGGGTTTTAAGGTTCGAAGAACTTTTGTGCAGTTGATCTGTTGCATGCCTACTTGCTTTCACTGCATAGCACGTTTATGCTGTGCAGTGAAGCTCGAAGGTTGTGCGCTGCAGTTTAGCAAAATGAACATAAAATTGAATTTTTAACACCGTTTCGAATAATCAACATCCTCTAATGATACAACTTCTGTACTGCGATTTGGCTGTAATATTAGACTTTATAAATGGATGTTTAAAAAAATCGGTGGGTCAAAAAGTTCAAGTAAATTATCAGCTGACATTGAGCTTTAATAGAATGTCTCATAGAACGGAGCTTGGAAAGCACGAATGTTTCATAGTGTAATTGTGTGTCACTGTGCCATATATGGCTGCACACCTGCAGCGCCATTTGTGAACCGAGGATGATGCACCCTTTTTGTACCCCTTAGGTGGGTGCTTTTGCAGGAAAAGCTCCTACCTATGATATTTTGGGCAGAAAAGGGTGCTCCTGCGGCGAAAGAATCCAAGCACCCTAAAGGGTGTGCTTGGATTCTGGCGGTACTTGTCCGTGCTAAGCGCATGATATGGTTTGGACATTCCAAGCTCTAGCCCGCCGAACGCAAAGTAATGCCTTGATTCCAACGCGAGTGCTTTTAATAAAAACTTTGATGACACCACTGTTGAGAATCGGTTGAAACGGAGCAGGCGACGCACGTCGGTGTTATATTTTTCTTCGGCGTGCGGCCGCAGTGGCACGAGCCGCGCGATCAGCCATGTTCGTGGCTATTTCAGTGTTGCCAAACGAAGAAATTGACAGCTAAACTTTTCAATGAATACCGGCTATAGGATGGGTCAAAGATAAATGTTCTTTATAGTTCAGACTGCTGTGTCCACCTCATTGCATTCGGAGGGAAGAAAGTTCATAATTGCTTGTATCTTGATATTTGGTATGTGCTTGGCTGTAAAGTTTTAAGGGAACTTGCCAAAATGTTTATTAATAGACACCTCAATCATAGTTTATGGTTGTGAATTAGTTTTAGTCTCAGGATTCATGCACAGAATTTTGCAAATATTCTTGTTTCTTTTTTTGTGTTGCAACATTTACTGTCGATTGTAAAAGTTTGTTCGGAAAACATGGTTTCATTCGGCTTGAGTCTCAAGATTTTTGACACAAAAGAAATTCTGCATGTTATGGTCAATAGAACTTATAAATGTGGTTGTCTGCCTTTTAAAAAAGTTGTGACGACAAATACCAATACAAGTTCTCTACGGGTGCACATCACATGGGATATTGTTTTTGGAAGCTACTACCAGAAAACATGATTGCAATTGTAGTGGGGGTCCAGTTCTGTCTAGTTGTATCACTTGAATGCTAATGTGTATTGAGCAGACTGATAACGGTTTTCAGTGGTCCCTCTAGTGTACCAATGTTGTGATCGTCACGTGCATGAAATTGTGTTCTATTATTTCTTCTTTTTTGGTTCAGACTACTACGTTTTTTTTGTGTGTCATGTCAAGTTAACCGATATTTCAAGATATCCGAGTTTGATGCCATGAGGGATCACTGTATATATAACTTAAAATTGTGCCATTAGTCACAAATTGTTGCATTTCATTTACTTACAGAGCCTCCAGACATACACCTGTCGCCATGAATTGCATTAGGACACCATGGTGATAGGTCGCAAGCCTCCAAGGCTATGGTGATGACATGCGCAACACCATGGTACTGCGCATGCCATCACCTTTAAAAAACGGTGTGAGGATGCTCAACACCCTTTTTTGAGCTCACCACCCTTTTTTTGTTCTTACACCCTTTTTTGTCCCTACACCCTTTTTTTGCGAAAACACCTTTTAAAGGTGTTAGCCATGGGACAAGGTTTTTACACCCTTTTTGGCCAAAAAGGGTGTAAAAAAGTTTAGTGTGTAGCATCCGGATTACCGGCGTGACGAACAAAACGGGTCCATCCCTCAAACTCCTACTTTTTTCCTTCTCTTTTTCTCTCTTCTCAGCTTCCGTACTGTTACCCCCCCACTACCCCTACCCAGGAATGGTTTTTGTGACTGTCAACTCCCCACTTAGTTCAAAATTACTGCCACGAACCATGCATTAGGTTTGCTATTTATGCCTTTTCTGCCTGGCTGTGCCCAGCTTTGTTATCTGTGTCGTAAGCGAAGCGCGCTAACTCCTTAATTTTTATTCCGCACGGGTTATCGCATTAGGATAAGGAGAGCGTTTCGCCCTAACGTCACTCGCCTGGAATAACCTTGTTTGATCTACAATGTTCTGGATGTAAATCGACGGTTCTGAAATACTTGCGGCAAAAGATAAAAGCCTGCAGAGCAGACGCAGCTGTATTTGACTCGCCGACTTTAGCCTGCACACGTCACTTTGTTGACTGCTGCTTCGCCGCCTGCGCATTCTTTCAGTTGTTAGCGAAGCACAAGTTCGCTCTAATAGACGTTGTGGGGATTGTGGCTGCCCGCGATCCCGAGTCGGTACGCGGCAGCGCTCGAAGGGCCGCGCGGCTTGCGCGGGATTGCGCAACAAGACAGCAAGAACGTGGCCTCGGCACGGCCACGCGGCCACGGCAAAGATAGAGGGGTTCGCTTGTGCGTCGCGAGATGGCGCCACCGGCGCGCGCGGAGTGGCTTCGGCGGAGAGGCGGCTGCGGAGAGCGGGGAGTTGGGGGACTTGGTCTGCGGCGCTCGGCCAGCTCGGAGGCGGCGGCGGGCGGCCGCTCCGAGCGGGGACGAGACGACGAGACGGCGGCGGCGGCGGAGCGACCTGGCGCCTTCCCCTTCGAGCCTGGACCGACTATCGTTCACCGGTAGCGGCGGAGTCGAACGACTCCGGCCGCACGAGCAACGCGGGATCCGAGAAGACGGAGCCAGCTAAGGAAGGTTTTGGGAATAAACCCCCCTTGGAGGTTGGCGTCGGTTGCCTTTGTGTCTTGCCTGCCTCTCACGCCGTCTACACGGCAGCCGCGTGCGGAGGATCGTCGGAGTATGACCCACACCACAAATTGGCGTCCCAACGTGGGGCCGCGACTGCAAACGCAGTTGAGGCGCATACAGACAAGATGGCAAGCAACGCCAACGAGCGGAGCGACCGGAGGAGGCTGGGGGCACGTAGGCCTACTGTCAACATGGCGGCGGGTGGCTCCCCCGCCGCGCCGTGCCCGCGCACACGCGCCGGCGGCAGCGATGAATTGACCCCCCTAGCACCGAAGGGTGCGGCGGACTCTGCCTACAGGATGCAGCGGTTGGGAGTACGCAAATGCGCACCATAAACCCGTGACTACAGCGCTTCGACTTGGCCGATGCGACGTTGACAAAGAGCGAGGAGGACGTTGAAGGTCAGTCTTTTCCTTTTGCTACAGGTGGTGCGAAGGGAGACGAAACCGTCTCCACGCTAGTGGGTGCTCGCGTCTCGTTGTCGGAAAGGTGGAGAAGGTACCGCCGAGATTGCATTCAGGCAGTAAGAGCTTCGCGTGGCTCGGCAGGGGGCTCGTTATTTTTCGGGAGGTGATCGTCA
Source organism: Haemaphysalis longicornis (assembly GCF_048455015.1). Taxonomy (NCBI): domain Eukaryota; kingdom Metazoa; phylum Arthropoda; class Arachnida; order Ixodida; family Ixodidae; genus Haemaphysalis; species Haemaphysalis longicornis. The sequence goes on from NW_027526225.1 coordinate 24,592,126, forward strand.
GTGTTTGTAAGAGACGGACCTCAGGCGACTATCACCGGAGAGCCGCGCCCGTAAGCCGGTTGTAACGCTTGTAACGCGGTGGGCACTGGCGTTACGGCAGCCGGTATGCCAGGTATGCTGCGATCGGGGATAGTCCGTGTGTGTGGGCGAGCGTTACTGTGGGAGCGAGTGTGTGTATGTGTATGTGTGTGTGTGTGTGTGTGCGGTCGCCCGTAAGCCGCTCAGATTGCGGCGGGCGCTGGATCTAGTGCAGCTGGTAATGTTGCGACCTAGGGTGTTTGAGAATGCGTGTGTGAGTGCGCGCCTGTAAGCCGCTAGTATGGCGGTTGGCGCCGGCAGCGGATATTGCTGCAAGTGAGTTGTAGGAATCCTGCCTGCTGGACGCTAAAGCAGCTTTGCCGAGTAACGCACCCGGGCAAAGAAAACTTGAACGGGTATTTCGAAGCCACCACCCGTGTTATGTCAGACGAGCTGCATCCGAGTAGGCTGTCTCGCCAGTGACAGGAGTTGGCGGAAATCCGCGGCTCCCTTCGTCAATAATCGGAATCGCTCGCATTGAGGGGTGAGAGCGGAGCCCTCCGCACACGGACGGCAACGGGAGTCACGCCAGTTGCCAGTCGCCACCGCCATGGATAGCGAGGGCGGACCAGCTGAACCACCCGGCGGGGCCGGCCAGTGAAGGTGGCACCGAGCGCAGCGTGTTGAGCTGGCACCAGTTGCTACTCCGGCCCCCCGGGCCAGCGCCCTGCGGGGCAACCATTCAGCCGTTCGGAAGGACCAGCCGCCGAAGCAGCCACGGAACGCAGGAGGCCGAGGGACCCGCCACTGGGGAGAACGCCTTGCACTGGGAGCAGAGGTCGCGTCAGCAAGCGACCTCCGCATTCTTCGGCTGCGGCTGCCGGCTTCTTCTGGACCTGCTAACCTGCTGTGCTTCCCAACCGTGAGAGACTCGGACCAGTGCAACGCGTGGCACGCTCATCAGGCCGAGCTTCGCGGTTACGGCATCATATGGCGAACATTGGGGGTGAACTGGCATGTGGATGACGTTTGTTGGCGTATTTTGTAACTTGAGGTTGTGCTTCGCGGCGCCGTTTCAATGCGAGTGGCGTCGAGTATTTAGGGAGGAGGAGTGTTGGGATTGTGGCTGCCCGCGATCCCGACTCGGTACGCGGCAGCGCTCGAAGGGCCGCGCGGCTTGCGCGGTATTGTGCAACAAGACGGCAAGAACGTGGCCTCGGCACGGTCACGGCAAAGATAGAGGGGTTCGCTTGCGCGTCGCGAGATGGCGCCACCGGCGCGCGCGGAGTGGCTTCGGCGGGGAGACGGATGCGGAGAGCGGGGAGTCGGGGACTTGGTCTGCGGCGCTCGGCCAGCTCGGCGGCGGCGGGCGGCCGCTCCGAGCGGGGACGAGACGGCGGCGGCGGCGGAGCGACCTGGAGCCTTCCCCTTCGAGCCTGGACCGACCATCGTCCACCGGTAGCGGCGGAGTCGAACGACTCCGGCCGCACGAACAACGCGGGATCCGAGAAGACGGAGCCAGCTAAGGAAGGTTTTGGGTTAAGCAGGAGCTCTTCGCATGCCTGTTCCGCAACCCCCCGAAGATTGGCCGAATTCACGTCTGTGGCGGCCACTTTGGAGAAGACGCTGGAAATTCGTACGAGGCAGTACGACCGCCACATCAATGCGCTTACTTCGGAGGCGATCGGTGCCGGGGCTATTAGCTCCGATACACTACGCAAGACCATCCGTGCAGTCGTCAGGAAGGAGCTTCGGAAACGTTTTCGAACGGCGCCGACACCTCCAGTCGCTTCTCTGACTGACGTCATTCGAGAAGAGGTTCAACAGGCACAGGGGACTTCTACGGTATCCAAAGCACCCCGCGAGCCACAAACTATGACCTACTCAGCAGCTGTAATCGACCCCGCCCTGCTCCACACTTCGTCAGGAAGCCCCGCTGTACCGCCACCCACAGTCACCCGCCCGACCCCCTGCAGTCCGCAACCAGACGCTGAGGAAGACGGACGTATGGCGAACACCGGATAATCGTCCGTTGCACTACCACTGCGGAGAGGCCGACCTCATTTACCGTCGCTGCCCCTACAAGGGGCTCGTTTAGCGAGGGTTCTCCATCGACGCACCACGCCCCCGACCCGGCAAGCGCCCATCTGAGATCGAAGAATACCTGCCCAACACCAGCCGTGAACCAGCCCGTTTCAACCGTTCACCATCGCCCTACCCATACCAGTCGCCGAACCGCCGTAGCAACGCTTAGTACGCACGTAGGAGGGCCCTCAGCCTACGCGGGGAAACAAAAAGCAGCAACGTCCACGTCTGGAGGTGAAGTTGAAATGGCGGAAAAAACGAAGACCCTCCAACGACACAAGAACGCACCGAACGCCATGATTCACGACATGCCATCAGCCCGACAACCCGATAGAACCCTGACATCACTCCCGAACACGACGATAGCCACACGGCGCGACGCGTACCCGACAGGACCAAGCCTGCCGCTGAGAAGACAATAATAACGACCACGCATAGTGCTAAACCGTCAAGACGCATAAGCCGAGATACGACGCCCCGACGCACCCTGAACTCGAGGAAGGAGGCGTCCGACGTCCAGTTTGCCATCGACGGCTTTGATGTCGCCCTCATAGACACGGGAGCAGACTTCTCGGTGATAGGCGGATCATTGGCGTATAAGCTAAAAAAAGTTACAATCAGGTGGGATGGTCCGCACATACGCACAGCAGGAGGCCATCTCGTAACGGCAAGTGGAACGTGCACAGCACGCGTCACCATAGACGGCACGAAGCACCCAGCTGCGTTCGTTATTTTGCCTAACTGCTCCCGTGACTTAATTCTTAGAATGGACTTTTTGACAGATAATAGTGCAATAATCGATCTGTAGACCAAGTCGATAACTCTTTCCCCCAATCACTCCATGACGCCGGAACCGAACCTCGAAAACCATGCCGTTGTAAGGACCGTGGATGATCATGTCACCCGGCAACCCCAAGCAAACTTGATGATCACGGTGTACTGTGAAGATGCTGCTCCTTACGTCGACGCTATCGAAGAATTATCAAAGTTTGCTTCTCGACCGTGGTTTCTCCGTCGCAAGAGGCATTGCGCGCTTTAAGCAATGCCAATCCCACGTTTTGATCTCTAATTTCACCGAGGAGTACCAGCATTTTAACAAGGGCACGGCAATTCCTTTCCTCGAAGAAATGCAAAAAACAAGTGACGTGATCGCGATCGCCGACTTTCAACGCGCATTCCGAAGATAACTTCAAGCTTCTGCATCCGTTGGACGTGAACCCTGCGCTACCCCAAGAAAAAGGAACAAATTATTGGGTTTGCTGGGTCGCTACAGCGAGTGTTTGTCGTCGAACTCAAAAGTGCGTCAGACACCGCTAGCGAAGCACAGAATAATATCCAAAGATGGAGCCCGACCTACCCGATAGTCGTGTCTTCAAACGAGCCGCGTGTCTTCAAACGAGCGGGACCATCCAGACAGAAGTGGAAGACAGAAGTGGAAGACAGCGGCGACATTATGCAACCATCGACAGCCCCTCGGCTGCGCCGGTCATACTGGTGAAGAAAAAAGATGGCACATTAAGGTTTTGCGTTGACTACCGGCAACTGAACAAAATCACTAAAAAGGACGTGTACCCCCTGCCCCAAATCGGCGACGCCCTCGACCACCTCTCCCATGCGAAGTACTTCGCATTGATGGATCTAAAGACAGGCTACTGGCAAATATAAGTGGACTAGAGAGACTGAGAGAAGACTAAATACATAACCCCGGACGGCCTTTACGAGTTCAACGTGAAGCCGTTCCGGCTGTGCAGGACACCAGGAGCCTTTCAAAGAGTCATGGGCACCGTGCTAGCTGGCCTGAAGTGGCACACCTGTGTCGTATACTTCGACGAAGTTGTGCTATTCGCAGGAAATTTCGACGAAAACCTTCATGCAACCCAACACTGCTGGTTTTCACAATGCAATGACCTCACCCTTCCAACTCGACTAGGAACAAGTGTCACTCACGACACTACGCCGGACTTCACATTTGCCCGAAATGCAGCTCCTGCGATCATTACATCCTACCCCTCGCCTTGGCCGATCTTCCCCTTCGACGACGCATCAGACAGGCAACGCTCGTAGACTGTTCCTCTTTCCGAAAAGATCCTACATCTCTTCGTCCTGCAGACGAAGACCTCGAAGGAGGGACGGCCAAGCTTACTGCTCTAGTGCGTAAACACACATAAATCATTACCCTCACAGCTTCCAGTCCTTCAGTCGACTGCCATCTCGCTCATCTGTGGGAAGCTCGGCGAGGCCTCGTGAACAGATGGAAAACTCGAAACATAAATACTCCCTGAAACGCAGGATTGCGGAAAGCACGCAGTGGTCCGCACAATACGCTGAGGTGCTGAGAACGCAGAAGTGGCGATCTTCCTGTGACAAACTTGGATGCCCGTTAAGCACCAAGTGCACGTGGCGTATTCTCCGCCCCCTCTTAGGGTCGAAACACTCAAAAAAAAAAAACACCGCAGCAGCAGCTACAACTACTCATTCGCAACCACCCGCATCCACATAACCATCTACTAGATGCAATCCGCACAAAACGTTTTGGTTCATCTGGAAACTCGCAAATTCCCACGACCTTACCATACTTGGGCCTTCCTCACCCCGATCACAAAGCTACCCTCCCGATCGAAGAATTGGAGCAAGCCCTTACCCGCTTGACGCGCAACACCACGCCGGGAAAAGGCCGCATTACAAACAAAACTCTCCGAAACTTAGAAGATGAAACTCTCTCATCCATTTTTACCCTCTTTAACAAATACTGGGAAGCCGGAACGATCCCCCAACAATGGCAACATTCAGACATAATGCTCGTACCGAAGCCCAGTAACCTGTAGCGATCGACAACCTCCGGCCGATTTCTCTTACTTTGTGCCTGGGCCAGCTGTTCGAACATATGGCGCATTATGGCCTAACAACATACCTTGAAGACAACAATCTCTCTACCCCATACCAAGCTCGGCTTCCGTGCCTACCAATCCGCTCAAGACGTACTCCTACATCTAAAAGAACAAATTATCCATAACCTAAGCAAAACCCCGTCCAGCCCCATCCGCGTGGTTGACGTCCAAGGGGCCTTTGATAACGTCACGCACGAGGACATCTTGCAAGGCCTTCAAACAACGATCTGTGGAGAGCTTCTTATAACTTCATCCGAACCTTTCTGAAAGATCAGACCACTACAATACGACTGCGTACCATACAACCTGACCCTTGCCCAGAGGTCGGCGAACTCACTCATGAGTCCACTCACTCAGACTCATTTGGACTCAAACTCACGCGTGAGTTTGAGTTTGAGTGAGCGCGAGGCTAGTGTGGCATGGTGAGTTTGAGCTTGAGTGAGTGAGCCGAGTGATCCCGACTGAGTTTGAGTCCGATTGAGTTTGAGTACGCTGAGACCTAGTGAGTTCTGATTCCATTTTGAGTTCTGAGTACATTTTGAGTTTGAGTCCATTTTGAGTTCTGAGTACATTTTGAGTTTGAGTCCATTTTGAGTTCTGAGTGCATTTTGAGTTTGAGTCCATTTTGAGTTCTGAGTACACTTTGAGTTTGAGTCCATTTTGAGTTCTGAGTACATTTTGAGTTTGAGTCCATTTTGAGTTTGAGCCCATTTTGAGTTCTGAGTACAATTTGAGTTTGAGTCCTATTTGAGTTCTGAGTACATTTGAGTTTGAGTCCATTTTGAGTTTGAGTCCATTTTGAGTTCTGAGTACATTTTGAGTTTGAGTCCATTTTGAGTTCTGAGTACATTTTGAGTTTGAGTACATTTTGAGTTTGATTACATATTGAGTTTTGAGTGCATTTTGAGTTCTGAGTACATAGGAGTTTAGAGTCCATTTTGAGTTTGAGTACATATGAGTAGCCCAGCAGGCAGCTATGGTTGGCTGTTAAGTTTCAAGCGTCAATGTGGGCTCGGAATTCATGTTACCTGCGGGTAGGCCACCAATCGCGATCTGCATGATCGGTTGGGAGGGAGGGGGTGTCTGATTTTTTTTAGTTTCTTGTTGAATTTTTATGGCCATAAGCACTTGCTATATACCTAATTTTCGCGGCTGGGCGCGTGAGGGATAATTGACTGGTGAGGTCATAAAAAAGGGTTGTCTTAACTTTTCCTCCTGGCGGATCCACTAAGAGCGTGGTAAAGGGTGGTGGGAAAGCACACGGCGGCGCTGGCGTGCTGGTTGTTCGCCTGCTACTGTTAACGGCTTGATATACTAGGGGTCACGAAGGAAGAGGTGAGAGCCGGGTGGAAATGGGGGTGGGGGCTGTCCTTTCTGGTGTTTCAAATGAATTAGCTGAATTGACTGGGCAGCGCCCCCTTAAGACAGAATAATGACCACTTTAGATTGGGTGAAAAGTGAAACTGATGAGGCTAAGGCGTGTAAGGTATCAAATGAAAGGTCCGGATTAACGGAATTAAGTGGGGTAAATAAAAAAATGCTTCCTGATTGTAGTCATAAGGCAGTCATAATGAGTCATAGATTGGGTTAAAATTCAAAATGACGCTGCGAGAGCATGTGGGGAATCAAATTCAAGGTCTCGATGTGGGGAGTCATTCGGGACGAAAATGAGTTATGGATATATCATGACGTAGTCATGGTAAGTCATAGATTCGGTTAAAATTCAAGTTCATGACGCTAGGGCGTGTGGCGTATCAAATTAAAGGACTCGATAAGGGTAATTATGTTCTTCCTGATTATTGTCATGGGTCATAAATTAGGTTAAAATTCACAATGATGCTACTGGGTGTCCGGGGTATCAAATTGAAGGTTCCGATAAGGAAAATCACGTGGGACAAAAATGGGGTAGGGCTATATCATGAGATAGTCATGGTTAGTCATTGATTGGTTTAATTTCAAATTGATTCCGCTAGTATGTGATGAGTATCAAATTAATGGTCTTGATGAGCGGAATCACGTGGGAGAAATACAAAAATGCTTCCTGGTTATAACCATTAGATTGTCCTGGCGAATCTTATATTGGGGTAAAATTCGAAGTGACCCCGCTAGGGCGTGTAGGGTATCAAATTTACAGTCTTGACGAGGAGAATCACGTTGTACAAATAAAAAAAGGCTTCGTAGTTCGAATCATAAGATAGTCATTATGAGTCATAGATTGAAGTAAATTCAAGGTGAGGCCGCTGAAGCATGTGGGGCGTCGAATTGAAGGTTCCAGTTAGGGGAATCACGTCGGACACCTAAATAATGCGTCCTGGCTAGTCATGAGAGTCATGGTTATTTTGACTGGTATGAATTCCATATGACCCTGCTAGGGTGTGTGGGGTATCAAATTAAAGGTCTCGTCGAGGGGGATCACGTGGCACAAATATAAAAATGCTTTCGGGTTATAATTATGAGGATATAGCAAAAGGTACACACTCACACTCACACTCCCATGCTCACTCACTCACTCACACTCACTCTCACTCACTCACTTACTCCCACACCCACTCTCACTCACACTCTCACTCTCACTCTAACTCACACTATCACTATCACTCTCACTCACACTCACACTCACACTCTCACTCTCACACACTCGCTCTCGCTATCACTCACACTCACACTCTCACTCACTCACACTCACTCATACTCTTACTTACACTCACTCTCACTCACACTCTCACTCTCACTCTCACACTCACACTCTCACTCACACTCTCACTCTCACACACACTCACGCTCTCACTCTCACTCTCACTCTCACTAACGCTCTCACTCTCACTCGCACACTCACACTCTCACTCTCACTCTTACTCTCACTCACACTCTCACTCTCACTCTACTCACACTCACTCTCAATCACACTCACACCCACACTCACACTCTCACTCTCACTCTCAGTCACACACTCACACTCTCACTCTCACTCTCACTCACACTCTCACTCTCACTCACACTCTTGCTCTTACCCTTACTCTCACTCACACTCACACTCTCACTCTCAGTCTTACTCATACTCACACTCACACTCATACTCATACTCTCACTCTCACTCACACTCACACTCACACTCTCACACACTCTCTCACTCACTCACACTCACACTCAAACTGTCACTCTCACTTCACTCACACTCACTCTCACTCTCACTCACACTCTCACTTTCACTCGCACTCTCACACTCACACTCACACCCACACTCTCACTCTCACTCTCACTCACACTCTCACTCTCACTCTCAGTCACACTCACTCTCACTCACACTCACACTTACACTCACTCTCACTCGCACTCTCACTCACACTCTCACTCTCACTCACGCTCTCACTCTCAATCTCACACTCACACTCTCACTCTCAGTATCACTCTTACTCTCACTGACACTCAAACTCACACTCTCACTCTCACTCACAGGCACACTCATACTCTCACTCACACTCTCACTCTTACTCACACTCACTCTCACTCACACTCTCGCTCTCACTCACACTCTCACTCACTCACTCTCACTCACACTCTCACTCTCACACTCACTCACTCAACTCACACTCACACTCTCACTCTCACTCACACTCACACTCTCACTCTCACCCACTCACACTCACACTCTCACTCTCAGTCACACACTCACACTCACACTCTCACTCACACTCACACTCTCGCTCTCACTCTCTCTCACTCTCACACTCTCACTCACACTCACACTCAACTCACACTCTCACTCTCACTTACTCACACCCACACTCACACTCTCACTCTCAGTCACACACTCACACTCTCACTCACACTCTCACTCTCACTCACACTCACTCTCACTCTCTCTTTCACTCTCACTCACACTCACTCACACTCACACTCTCACTCTCACTCACACTCACACTCTCACTCACTCTCACTCACACTCTCACTCACACTCTCACTCTCACTCTCACACTCACACTCTCTCTCTCACTGTCTCAATCTCTGTGAGGCCATTTGAGTTCTGATTTTGAGTTCTCAGCCCAATTTGAGTTTGAGTCCTATTTGAGTTCTGAGTACATTTGAGTTTGAGTCCATTTTGAGTTTGAGTCCATTTTGAGTTCTGAGTACATTTTGAGTTTGAGTCCATTTTGAGTTCTGAGTACATTTTGAGTTTGAGTACATTTTGAGTTTGATTACATATTGAGTTTTGAGTGCATTTTGAGTTCTGAGTACATAGGAGTTTTGAGTCCATTTTGAGTTTGAGTACATATGAGTAGCCCAGCAGGCAGCTATGGTTGGCTGTTAAGTTTCATGCGTCAATGTGGGCTCGGAATTCAGGTTACCTGCGGGTAGGCCACCAATCGCGATCTGCATGATCGGTTGGGAGGGAGGGGGTGTCTGATTTTTTTTAGTTTCTTGTTGAATTTTTATGGCCATAAGCACTTGCTATATACCTAATTTTCGCGGCTGGGCGCGTGAGGGATAATTGACTGGTGAGGTCATAAAAAAGGGTTGTCTTAACTTTTCCTCCTGGCGGATCCACTAAGAGCGTGGTAAAGGGTGGTGGGAAAGCACACGGCGGCGCTGGCGTGCTGGTTGTTCGCCTGCTACTGTTAACGGCTTGATATACTAGGGGTCACGAAGGAAGAGGTGAGAGCCGGGTGGAAATGGGGGTGGGGGCTGTCCTTTCTGGTGTTTCAAATGAATTAGCTGAATTGACTGGGCAGCGCCCCCTTAAGACAGAATAATGACCACTTTAGATTGGGTGAAAAGTGAAACTGATGAGGCTAAGGCGTGTAAGGTATCAAATGAAAGGTCCGGATTAACGGAATTAAGTGGGGTAAATAAAAAAATGCTTCCTGATTGTAGTCATAAGGCAGTCATAATGAGTCATAGATTGGGTTAAAATTCAAAATGACGCTGCGAGAGCATGTGGGGAATCAAATTCAAGGTCTCGATGTGGGGAGTCATTCGGGACGAAAATGAGTTATGGATATATCATGACGTAGTCATGGTAAGTCATAGATTCGGTTAAAATTCAAGTTCATGACGCTAGGGCGTGTGGCGTATCAAATTAAAGGACTCGATAAGGGTAATTATGTTCTTCCTGATTATTGTCATGGGTCATAAATTAGGTTAAAATTCACAATGATGCTACTGGGTGTCCGGGATATCAAATTGAAGGTTCCGATAAGGAAAATCACGTGGGACAAAAATGGGGTAGGGCTATATCATGAGATAGTCATGGTTAGTCATTGATTGGTTTAATTTCAAATTGATTCCGCTAGTATGTGATGAGTATCAAATTAATGGTCTTGATGAGCGGAATCACGTGGGAGAAATACAAAAATGCTTCCTGGTTATAACCATTAGATTGTCCTGGCGAATCTTATATTGGGGTAAAATTCGAAGTGACCCCGCTAGGGCGTGTAGGGTATCAAATTTACAGTCTTGACGAGGAGAATCACGTTGTACAAATAAAAAAAGGCTTCGTAGTTCGAATCATAAGATAGTCATTATGAGTCATAGATTGAACTAAATTCAAGGTGAGGCCGCTGAAGCATGTGGGGCGTCGAATTGAAGGTTCCAGTTAGGGGAATCACGTCGGACACCTAAATAATGCGTCCTGGCTAGTCATGAGAGTCATGGTTATTTTGACTGGTATGAATTCCATATGACCCTGCTAGGGTGTGTGGGGTATCAAATTAAAGGTCTCGTCGAGGGGGATCACGTGGCACAAATATAAAAATGCTTTCGGGTTATAATTATGAGGATATAGCAAAAGGTACACACTCACACTCACACTCCCATGCTCACTCACTCACTCACACTCACTCTCACTCACTCACTTACTCCCACACCCACTCTCACTCACACTCTCACTCTCACTCTAACTCACACTATCACTATCACTCTCACTCACACTCACACTCACACTCTCACTCTCACACACTCGCTCTCGCTATCACTCACACTCACACTCTCACTCACTCACACTCACTCATACTCTTACTTACACTCACTCTCACTCACACTCTCACTCTCACTCTCACACTCACACTCTCACTCACACTCTCACTCTCACTCTCACACACACTCACGCTCTCACTCTCACTCTCACTCTCACTAACGCTCTCACTCTCACTCGCACACTCACACTCTCACTCTCACTCTTACTCTCACTCACACTCTCACTCTCACTCTACTCACACTCACTCTCAATCACACTCACACCCACACTCACACTCTCACTCTCACTCTCAGTCACACACTCACACTCTCACTCTCACTCTCACTCACACTCTCACTCTCACTCACACTCTTACTCTTACCCTTACTCTCACTCACACTCACACTCTCACTCTCAGTCTTACTCATACTCATACTCACACTCACACTCATACTCATACTCTCACTCTCACTCACACTCACACTCTCACACACTCTCTCACTCACTCACACTCACACTCAAACTGTCACTCTCACTCCACTCACACTCACTCTCACTCTCACTCACACTCTCACTTTCACTCGCACTCTCACACTCTCACTCACACCCACACTCTCACTCTCACTCTCACTCACACTCTCACTCTCACTCTCAGTCACACTCACTCTCACTCACACTCACACTTACACTCACTCTCACTCGCACTCTCACTCACACTCTCACTCTCACTCACGCTCTCACTCTCAATCTCACACTCACACTCTCACTCTCAGTATCACTCTTACTCTCACTGACACTCAAACTCACACTCTCACTCTCACTCACAGGCACACTCATACTCTCACTCACACTCTCACTCTTACTCACACTCACTCTCACTCACACTCTCGCTCTCACTCACACTCTCACTCACTCACTCTCACTCACACTCTCACTCTCACTCTCACACTCACTCACTCAACTCACACTCTCACTCTCACTCACACTCACACTCTCACTCTCACCCACTCACACTCACACTCTCACTCTCAGTCACACACTCACACTCACACTCTCACTCACACTCACACTCTCGCTCTCACTCTCTCTCACTCTCACACTCTCACTCACACTCACACTCAACTCACACTCTCACTCTCACTTACTCACACCCACACTCACACTCTCACTCTCAGTCACACACTCACACTCTCACTCACACTCTCACTCTCACTCACACTCACTCTCACTCTCTCTTTCACTCTCACTCACACTCACTCACACTCACACTCTCACTCTCACTCACACTCACACTCTCACTCACTCTCACTCACTCTCACTCACACTCTCACTCACACTCTCACTCTCACTCTCACACTCACACTCTCTCTCTCACTGTCTCAATCTCTGTGAGGCCATTTGAGTTCTGATTTTGAGTTCTCAGCCCAATTTGAGTTCTGAGTTCATTTTGAGTTTTGAGTACATTTTGAGTTTTGAGTCCATTTTGAGTTTGAGTACATTTTGAGTTTTGAGTACATTTTGAGTTTGAGTACATTTTGAGTTTTGAGTTGACTTTGAGTTTGAGTACATTTTGAGTTTTGAGTCCATTTTGAGTTTTGAGTCCATTTTGAGTTTGAGTACATTTTGAGTTTTGAGTCCATATTGAGTTTGAGTACATTTTGAGTTTGAGTACATTTTAAGTTTTGATTACATTTTGAGTTTGAGTACATTTTGAGTTCTGAGTACAGTTTGAGTTTTGAGTCCGAGTGAGTTCTGAGTTTTGCGCTCAATGTGAGTTTGAGTTTGAGTGAGCGCAGATGTGCTGCTCAGCATTGAGTCTGAGTTAGAGTGAGTGGTGATTCGAAAAAAAAAATTGTGAGTGAGTTTGAGTGAGCCGCGCCAACTTTGCCGAGGTATGCCCTTGCCCCATGCAGGCAAAAATCACCCCTCAGGGATCTGTCATTTCCCCCTTACTTTTCAATATCGCCCTCCTGCCACTTCTAGCCAAACTTTCCGCAATCCCCAATTTACACCACTCATTCTACGCTGATGACTTTACAACCTGGACCAACACCGGATCGGCTGGACAACAGCAAGACAATATACAGAGAGCCATCGACTGCACGCTCGAATATGGTCACGAAGTCAAAGACGACCCAGTTGTCTCAAAGGAAAACAAGTTTATTGGAGCGAACTTGTGCTCCCCAAACCACTCACAGAATACACAGGCGGCGAAGCAGAAGTCAACAAAGTGACGTGTACAGGCGAACTCCGGCGATTCGAATGCCGCGGTGTCTGCTCTGCAGGCTTTTATCGTTCGGCACGAGTGTTACTGGAACCCTCGATTTACATCCAGAAGATTGTAGATCACAGAAAATTTTTCTGGGCTAGTGATGTTAGCGCGAAACACTCTACTTATCTGAATGAGATAGCCCGTGCGGCATAAAAATAAATAATGGAAGACGCGCTTCGCTTGGGACAGAGTTACCGAGCCGAGCGTAGCCGGGCAGTAAACAAACCATAAATAAAAAACCCATACATTGTTCGCGGTATCACCATCCCTCTAAGAGTGCATCGACCCGATGCAAAAATAAAAGACAGTCCGAACAAAGAAAAAAAAGTTCGTCATCTAGCATAGTAAGGTTTCAAGCGAACCGCGTGGACGACTTCGGGCCGCGTGCGTCGTCGGGATCTTCCGGAATCACCATCGAGGATCACCTGATAGGCAAGTTGACCGACACGTCGTAGAATCTGGTAGGGTCCGAAATACCGTCGCAGAAACTCCTCACTGAGGCCGCGTCGTCGGATGGGAGTCCAAACACAACACGATCCCTTGGGTGGTACTTCGCGTCTCGGCGTCAGAGGTTGTAGCGCCCGGCATCCAGCAGCTGCTGGTCCGTTGAACAAACTCGACCGAGCTGGCGGGCCTCCTGCGCACGCTGAAGTTATCCTTGGATGTCGGGGTTGAGGTCGTCGTCTTCTACATGCGAAAGCATGGCGTCAAGCATCGTAGTCGGCCGTCTTCCGTAGACAAGCTCGAACGGCGTCATCTGCGTAGTTTACTGGGTAGCCGTGTTTTACACAACCGTGACATACGGGAGCACTTTGTATCAAGTCTTAGGTTCAACGTCGACGTACATTGATAGCATATCCGCAAACTACGCAGATGACACCGTTCGAGCTTGTCTACGGACGACGGCGGACTGCTATACATGACGCCATGCTTCCGCACGTAGCAGACAACGACCTGAACGCTGACGTCCAAGGATGCCTTCAACGCACGGCAAGGACCGCCAGGTCAATCGAGTTGGTATAACGCACCAGCAGCTGGTGAATGCCAGACGCTAGAATCTCTGACGCCGAAACGCTGAGTACCACCCAAGGGATCGTGTGTGGGTTAGGACTCCCATCCGATGACGCGGACTCAGTGAGAAGCTTCTTCGACGGTAGTTCAGACCCTATCGGATTCTACGACGTCTTGGTGAACTTGCCTACGGGGTGATTCCAGATGGGGATTCCGGCATATCACGACGACGCACACGAACCGAAGTCGTCCACCTGATTCGCCCCAAACCTTACTGCTCGAGATGATGGACTTTTTGTTGTTGTTGTTTGTTCGGACAGTCATGTTATTTTAGCATGCGGTATGAGCTCCTATTCAGGGGGGGGGGTAATGCCTCGAACCATGCATTGCGTTTGTTTATTTATGGTTTGTTTTTGCTGCCCGGCTGTCCCGGCTCTGTTATCTGTGTCCCAAGGAAAGCGCATGTTCCCTTCTTTATTTCTTTGACGCGCTGGTTATCTCATCCGGATAAGGAGAGCGTTTCGCCCAAACGTTACTGGACTGGAAAAATCTTGTTTGATCTACAATGTTGTGGATGTAAAGCGATGGTTCTAGTAATACTTGCAGCGAAAGTAAAAGCCTGCAGAGCAGGCGTAGGCTTCCGATTCGTCGACGCTCGTCTGCATACGTCACTTTATTGACTGCCACTTCGCCGCCTGTGTATTCTTTGAGTTGCTAGGGGAGTACAATTTCGCCCAAATAAATGTGTCTTCCTTCAAGACAACTGCGTCGTCTTTGGCTTCATGACAATATCCTCAGTCCTCTGTTCATTTCCTGTTCAACCGAAACGCTTCTCCCCTTTACCGAGTTTAGGTGCCAGTCACTGAGCATGGCCAGTTTTGCCCTCAAAGGTTTTTTGTCCCACTGAAGGGCGTGGTGAAAGAATGGTGACCCTTGCTATTCCATTGCACAGCGGTTCGGAGAACACAGAGGGAGCACGTGCTCGCCGTAATTTGTAAACACATGCACAACATCAGAGGAACACCCATGATCTCAACACCTACGCTTAGAGGGTTCTGTTATTGTCATACGTAGGTGTGTTCTTTCTTATGTACACGCGGTTATACGTTGAACGGAACATGTGTGCTTTCTTATGATTTCTACATTCGTTGCGTAAGTTTCCTTGTTTATTGTTATTTTCTTGTTCAACGTGCTATTGCAAGCGGTGCACTTTTTTAGAAAGCCGCCTTATGTAATGCCTTTCCACCTTTAATGGTCAATAAATGAAATTACACGAAATCAAGAATATTTCATTCGGAGCATCTTTAATAATGCCAGTTTTATGTTTCCATATCGCTAATAAAACAGGTTACACATTGCCCTTTTTCTGAACGTTCTGACCATCGGCGGTTTTGTCACGCAGTTCGGCACGGGATTCTGTACACGTAAAGCCCTTAAGAGTGTTCCCGAAATGAACTACTAACTTCATTCCTGGCTACTCGATGGTCTAGAACGCTCAACCTGGAACAAATGCTTTGAACGCGCGCTTTTCGGAAAGCGAAGTTCTGATTTGCAGCTTCCACAGGAACGAAGCCGCTTCGGAATCATGGCTTTAAATGAAAGACGGCCGTGTGAAATCGAAGGCGGCTGTACTCACTTGTATGAGACTAATCGCAAGTTCTCCTTTTGAAGAAGAAATGGAATGCACATGTGACCTCAAATGCTTGTAAGACTGGATGAGCAGAAAGCTGAGGTCATGCCTCGAGTGCTGGCCAATTGCTGGCCGTCAAAGAAATATGGACGAAAGCATACAGGCTTAACCTCAGTATAGTCCCTTTCGCACATAATGTACAATTGCTCAAAACAAGGTTTTGAAGATCAGACACCTTAACTACAACAAGGAAAAAATCTGTTCAAAGTTTTAATGTCTGCTCGTATAAAGACATTTCTACTAGACAGGTCAAAAAGATCAGAGCACGGGTGTTGGGCGATCATAATTTTAGAGGGAATTTAGTAGTAATACACCAGTCTGATTTCGCGGCAAGCCAGCTGCGGGCATTTAGCACATCATGCAGGGACTAGACATAGCACTGGAGTTCAATTAGGGTGGTGTGAATTTTAGTGGTACAGCTGGACCGTACCAAGTGTACTCACAATCGCTTGGCTGGCACACAGTGCATACGTTGTAATCAGAATGCATGTGCATGGACATCGAAGAAATTAAAAAAAAATTGTAAACATTTCGGGGATGGTTTTAGGCGCAGTGAGTTTTAAAATAGCCATCTACCATAATGTGCCTTTTGCATATGCGAGCGGCACGCGCAACGCTGATGTTGCAACGAGAAATGAGACTGGGCTTCATTGAAATAACATAAGAACCCCACGAAGGAATAACTGGGTTATTTATATCTCAAACCTTATAAGCTTGGGCAGTGCCCTCAAATGTTAAAATTTTCTCTAGTCACGGCTTCACCGACCCTTTGGCTCCGCACAATGCTAAGAGGGTTAAGCAGGCCCGTATGATTTTCAGTGAGTCTATTGTTCTGTGGAGTTGACTAACGGTCAGAAGTCCACCAACGAAATCCGTTTATGCCAAAAGACCCGCCTTTTGCCTAGAAGATTCGTCGAATCAGCAGAGAATATGTTGCTTCTGGGAGCAGCGAACAAGCAGCACCCCATTTTAAGCAGCGGTAAGAAGATGGCACACCTGAACACGGATGGTACAGGTGCTTCTAGTTTTCTTTATTATTAGCTCTGGGCCAAATGCAACCATACTGACTACCTAGGCTTTCGGTATTGAAGAGCACTGAAGCACTAGGGGGTGAGCAAGGAAACTTTCAGGGGCCTTGTGCTATTGTTACCCCTGACTGTTTAGGCATGCAAATTGAGATTGCAGTAACTGCGACAATACACTTGAACGGTGTAAGCACTGGGATCAAATGTAAAGGTGCGTCCTGATTGGCACAAGAAGTGATATAAAAGTGTGTCGGGAATGGTTTTTGCTTTGCTCCGCACAACATTTTAGCATTCTGCGTTCATTTGCTAACATGCTTCTTTTCTTCAAACCAAAGCCCATTATATATATGCACCCACACTGCGTACGTGTACGTTGTCCCTTCCCTCCACTAAAAGGTTTCAAGGCTGCCTTTCGTTACGATTTAATGGGAATGCTCCGTTAGCACTTCAAGTGTTATATGTTCATTGGTCAGCTCACTTTTGTCAACATGGGCTTGCCGTTGTCACCGTAACATGGTAATTCAATTAATAAATGAATGGCTCATCCTGTCCACTTTCATGCCGTCATAGGAACAACCAAAGCAATTCAAGACAAAGAGAAAGAAACCTTTGCGTGAAATGTGTGATGACTTCAACAGGAATATACCACCTGCCTTTGAAAGGATTAATGGACTGGTAGACACAAATGAGACGCCGCTGAAAGTAAAACTGCTGAAATCCACATAATTTGTTTTGAGTTAGTGTGTAGCACCGACTGGCCAGTACTGAAGTGTTGTATATATTGATATAAATGCCGAGTACACATTGTAGCTTTGCCCTGTTTTTCTTTTTTCCTGTTCTTATCTGCCTTCATAGCAATTAGTTTTAATGAGCCTCAACTGCGGAAATATACCACAGCTCTCTCTTGACATGTACCGGCGAGGCTGAAGCTGGAACTTTCTCGTGTTCGTTTAAAACTCGAGGGTTCAAAGGCTTGTATTGCTGATCCCGCAATATAGTACACACTATTTGCAAACAGTGGTCTAAAAGCACCAAACGGGTTTCCACAGTCAATGTAATCAGTGTAAAACGAGCGTGACATACCTCCTATACTGAACATCAGGATGACCCGGAATGATGCACTGGCGGAGGTAGTCACGTGCTCGGCGATAATGTAGTCCAGGAGAATGAAGACGGGTCCGTAAATGCCGAGGATGACTGCAATGTAGACTGGAACAGGTTGAGACAAAACCAAATGAACAACCGACTCGTAAACGTCTACTGATGCAACATAAGCACTGCAGACTTTTAGTCTCACCCGGAATTAAGGACAATATATTGTTCCGAATGCGTTGTGTATTCAGAAGCGGGCGCCTATGTTTTTCAAGCTAATGGGAGAAAAAACAGAAGCACGCCGCAAAAAATAGTATGCGCACATGGGTAGAACTCGCTGTGCTTTGGTTGTGAAATACCGGCGGTTACAAAGTACACTTTCAAAGATCTGTTGATTCAGACTTCTACCAACTGCTCTTCCGAGCTGCATTATAAAAACTGACCGTGAAAACAGTCCGCCGAATCGTCTTGTAGAGTCACACGTGCGACGACATTGAGTTATTGTGACAAATTTCCGTTGAGCAAATTGTGAAAGGGCACTGTTGCCCCACTCAATTCCAAAAACAAGTGGTCGAAAAAAACGCTCTTTCCAGATGGCTCGGCAAGCTACGTTCGTGCCACATACAGTTGAAGACAATTGGGAACGCAGCGAATTTTTGTGGGTTCGCATGAAGGAAATCTGGAGCAAGACACCCTACCTGAAACGGTGTTTTTCTAGGCGTCGCAGCAGCCACAAGCACTGTAGCGAGCTTCGGCTGCGCGACATCGACGCAGAGAGAAGAAAGTGGTGATGGAAGTGCAATTCGGCGGATGTTGTCTCTTTTTCTCTGCCCTTCATTCTCTGCCCGCTGGTGTACATGCTTGCAGGCTCCCCTCCTTTTTTACGTACCAGCTGGAAAACTAGCGTGTTCATGCTAGACGAAAGTGGGATACTCGTATTGAAAGAAAGCAGCTGCCTTTGGACGTTCTTCTGCCGTTTGATAGGTCTACGGAACCCACGGAATTTGCAATATTAGCGTCGAGTACACTGTTGAGTACATTGCGTACAACATTACTTGGTTCTGCTGTGTTGTTCTCCACTGAGTTGGGCAGCGGGAAGTAGAAAGGCTCTTGGAGCACGTAAGAAGAATACAAAAAAGAGGCGTTCAAGCAGGGTGGAAATGTGGCTCCAACCACTTAGTAGGCGAAATACGTTAATATTCAGGTAGCCTGCACACTCTTTCAGGAAACAGAGTAGTTCTTCCGCACCTTCTTGGTGGTTTGGTTTGTCATTTTGAAAGAAAGCGTTTTTACCTCTACGACCCAGCGGTTTCGTCGTGGCGTGCGCCACAAGAAACTCCCGACGTGGCTGGAAAGGAGGAAGGCGGTTTTCACTCACGGAGCACAGTGTACCTAGTTTAAACTTCTTAAACACATCGCTTTTTCTAGGCCTCGATTATCAATACCCCCTTGTAGTTGGTGGCGTGAACAACTTTATGCTCACTAAGGTCGCTTTGCTCATCAGTAGTGCACTCGTCTCATCGGCGCGGCCTCGACCTGAATGGTCGCCTTTGACGGGGGGCGGTGGGGGGGGGGGGGGGCGATATCACGTAAAACCATGGATACACACGGCCTTTTAAGGGGACGAGCAGTCGAAACATAAAACTGGTTCCTTCGAAAGACTGCGTCGTTAGGATCATACTGAAATCACTTTTAACGCAGACGTTGCTCAAATGAGCAATATAATTAGGAACAAGGGAATATGACGTGCGACTCAATAGCTCATCTCCTGAACTAGTACCTATGACGTAATCTGCAGAGTTGTGCGATTGCATGATGCCGGCCAAAGTAAACGCATGCTAGGCAGGAATTATCCGCTTGCAGAACGAGACATTTTCGCTAACCGTAATGGAAATGAATTTTATGGCAGTAGGAATGGTGGGATAAACAATGGAAGGTGCAGACGTACATTTAAATATAGAAGCCCGAGTGCGTAATGCTGTTCGTATGCAGCTGCACAGCAGACCGGCGCTTTGGGGTTGTCTCACACGACACGGGCCAGTTGACGTAAGCGACATTGTCTTACGTGGCCGTATTTGACGAGCATAACTAATGTTTCACGAAACGATTACTTCCATCCTCAACAAGAACAAACCAGGTGCGAAATACGGTCAGAAACAAAGCGAGTGCGGACAGCACTTCCCAGTAGTATGGTTGCACCATCTAGGAGTATTGACGTTACCAAGGGGTTGAGGAGTCCGCTGCACAACAAACGACGCAATAACGTTCGCCTGAAGACCCGTCCTTGTTGCGTCATCGCAGACGGCACGAAACGCGCGAGTTGGCCGGAGAACCAAAATCGTAATTTAAATTGAATAATATCTCTGCGAATAAAGCACCGCTTGCTGCTGAACAAGCGCTGGGAGCACCATAAAAACGAAATTTTTGCAAGAGAATAAGATTTTATTTTTCAGCAGGCCCTTTTAAGGATACCATAGCACCAGAGTGATTATCTCGGAAGATGACACACAAACACCGCTACACACAGCCGTACTGGAGCCAAGAGAGCTTACTTACAAGAAATGTACCTTGCTGTCGTTTACCATGGTGCGTTTCGCCTTTAGCCAGCTAGCACCTAACGATACATTCATGAATATTGTTTGAACCTATTTTTAAAACGAGGATATCTGATTGAGCTTGGTATGCGAACGAAGGGAAATCGCCAATGGGTCAAATAGGCCTGCAAATGCTCAAGGATATTGTAGAGCTGAAAGACACTGCAGTCCACTACTCCCAATCTTAGAGCCTTCATTACAATACACAATCGGGTCAACAGCCGACGTTTGAGCTCCACGAGGTTATCTACTGCGCAGACGCAGCGCTTGTGGAAACGCAATGCAGACGACAAGGTTCAGTTTTCAAGCCGTATCTGGCTGAGCATGTTTGGGTCACTGCCGGTGCATGGGAACCCTTTGCGAAGGCTACAAAGAGGGATAACTGCTTTACGCCCTGTAATACACAGGCTACGTCTTCTGCACGAGTATAAGCGGATGTGCACTGGTTGCCGAAGAATCTATCTCCATGTGAAAGCGCTTGACTGCGTTGGAATATTCAATGTCATTCATCACACTGCAGTGATAATCTTCCGACAACGCGCAAGCTTTCTTCACGCTCCACTTGGCCGAGGCCTAGCTGCTGTGTAACCACATGAGTAAGGGGAGGGAGGGGGTGAAACGGCTGGGTCACCTTTGCCTGTTCACTCAGTGGTGGCTGGGCCATCTCCGCATGCCGTGCTGGGCAGGCGAACCACAGACTAGGGGAGGGCGCAACGACTGATACATGAAAACGCTGCGCTAAGTTTGCAGAAGCGAAGACTAAAGAAAGAAACGATGCATGCACAAGAAAGCACGGCTTGGCCAGCACTTAGCTCCTCAGTTTCAACATCAATTACGCGCCTGCTGGGTGGTCTGTGCGGGTACTCCAGCGCCAGCAAAATGATGAATCTACTCATCCAGTAGGTATAGCAAGTCAGAAGGCTGAGATATTTCAAGCCATGAAAACCTTCGACGAAAATTTGTGCCCATTGTCTTTGTATTCGCTCGTGATAACTGTAGGAATATTAGTAATAAACCTGGGCCATTAGATTCTCACCACGTGCCAAAAACCGCGTCTCTAGTTGCACATTACTGCCTGTGGCTGGCATTCTTGAGAACAAAATGGCAGCATCTCCACTCCGTAGATAATGGCGGGGGTGCGGAATACGGGGACTCGAAATGACATCCAAGTTGGCCCCGAGTGACATCCGAATTGCGCCACGACCATCATTTGATTTTAGTCGCTTTGCCTCCGCTTTCCGCGCTTTCGTTTTCGGGGAAGCTCGTTGTCTTCGTAGACCTTGAGCAGCAGCGTGACGCTTCTTACACTCGTTTCCGTCCATGGCGGGAAGAGTATTTGGGATATCCCGCTTAAATAGGCGGTGCATCGCGGCGCCATCTCGTGTTTACGCGTAGCGCCATCTAGCGTAGTTCGATGCAGTCACTGCGTATTACAACTTGATGACAACCTGACTACACCGGAGTTTTTGCGCGTTTTCTCGTTGCTTGGTTATGTTTGTGTCTGTTTTCGAGTGTTTTGGAGTGTTCTTGTACCATTTTATGTAGTTTCCGCACAGATTTTCGCTTGATGGTGGTGTGCGCACGGATGGATGCGGAAGGACATCGGGAGGTCCTAATGTACTCCGCACCGTTACAGGCGAGGGAGTAAGCCGTTTGACTCGCGGGTATTAACTCACGGTCGTAGCACAGTGGGTTAGACGACTAACACTAACTCTGTCTGGTCTACCAGACACAGGCTCGAATCCTGTCGGGGCCGGTGTGATTTTTGCAATTGTAAATGCTATGTGCACGGACGCGGACGGACATTGTGAGGTCCTGAGGTGCTTCGCACCAAAAGCTGGCGGATCAAACATTTGCCTGCCAGTGAGGCGAAACGGTACAGCATGCAATACGTCCAATTTCGTTTTGACTGATCCCATCTCACGTGCTCACGCACGTGCTTATGCTTCGAATAAGACCAACGCAATCCCCACAAAATGTAAAAAAAACCTAATGCTGCGTAACGGTGTGCTCTAAATTTGCATGTTTTGCAGCAGCGAGTCCATCGTTTACGCCTGTGTCTGAAACATGTGAGGCTGAGACACTGTAGGCTCACAGTTTGTGAGGTCTAAAAATTGCTTCCTACACGTCGCGGTGTCTCAGTGGTAAGTATGTTGTGCAGCTGAGCACAAAGGTGCGAGTTCGGTCCTTTCCATGTTGGGCGCTTCGAATTAAGGTGAAGAGCGAGAAGCTTCTGCGTCGAGATTTGAACGAGCGTTAAGGATCTTCTAAAGGTCAAAATTTATCCCCAAAGGAGCCCAATTGCACTACACCATGCAGGACATCCATTTCAATGAGACTAGCCCCACAAGCCTCAACACCTGACACCCTCGAGCAGCTTAACATCACAGGCTAAAGAACCATACTGGAAAAGTTCAGGGGAAATGAAATTTAACAAGAAAAATGGTGAAACCGCTCAGTTCAAGAAATTATTTCTTGGGTCAACGACACTTCCGGTGGGGTAAAATTTGTAGGCAACCGTGCAGGTGGCTTAATTTGTCACGTTTAAACTAGTTTTTGATGTGCGGACAGAGTTATTTGCCTAAGCGTCTTAGTTACGGTTAGGGAACAAACGAAGTCACACAATTGATATGTGTTATAAATAATGCAAAATATGCTTAACCGGCAGACATCGGATGTGGCCTAACATAAAAGGTATCTTCAGAAATGAATTTAATATTGCTGATGAGACAGCTGTTGCTTAGCGCGGGCTTCAGGAGCACACATTTACTGAAATCTGGCCACCGTGGCGCCGCGCAGCTCCGTACTAACACCACTTACTACATAAGCAAAATACCCTCACTAAACACCCTTTCTTCCCTGTTTGGATTGAGTAGTCAGCCAAGCCCAGTGCATAGTCTATAAGGTGAAGACGGGTTTCCTGAACCCGCTGCGAGCGACGAAGAAGGCACGGTGGTGGCACTACAGGCTGACGTTTCTGCTCCGTTGGCACAGCCAGGGGCACGGTGTCACCCTCTTGATGGGCACCCTGCCGGCCAGAGGTGTCGGCGGCCCCTCCGGTGCATCTGGCTCGTAGAACGTTTCAGACACAGAAAAAAAACGATGATGCTCCACCAAGGGAAATCCCTTTGTCACAGGTGGAGAAAGTTTTGTATATCAGATAGCTCTCACGTATCGTAAGCACTATCAGAGGCTTCACAAACACGATTGTAACGCAAAGAATGGTCACAATAGTTTTTTGGCATTGCCTTGCAGCACGTGTGGCTGTAGGCTAGTTTTTAAAAGACATTTCATGATAGGAAGAAACAAAAATAGCTTATGCGCGAAATCGCCATGGGAGAGAAGGTTTGTAGATTGGTGCCAGAATGTATCAGCAGCCTCTCCCTTGGGCTTTGCTATAAAGAGTTGAGCTTCTTTACGTCATAAAGGGTTCTCGCATGGCAAGTGTGAGACCCTTAAATGGTACTGATGTAGGTTTTTGCAGTTTTTGGGGGAATACATCTGTTTGCTTTCAGAAAGAAACTTGTTTGTAATTTAGCGCTCGTCTTCGTGCGATTTTGTGCCTCGTTCTGTGTCGACTTTTATGCTTTTTTCACAAGAATGCCTCACAAACAAGACCAAACGGCAGCCTCCAGGGGTGTAGGTGGACGTGGGTACCATTCCAGGCAGCGTTCCTTCGGGTTAAGCATCCGCCATTTGGGGAGGCGGAACTGTCCGGCGACGGAGTCGGTACACATGCCTGCGAAGTACTCAGACATCAGGAACAATGACCTCGTGAGATATTTGTCTAATTTCACGGGAGAGTTTCGCAGGAATCCACGGGACGCCTAAGCATAGTCACGTGTGAAGACGGTGCCTTCGAGCTGAAACGTGCGTGGTTTAGATGAAGTTCTGCCAACGGTGTGGAATTCTCAAGGGCTCGGTTAGGGTTCAGCCGGTCCGACGTCGCTAACAATTAGCGGCCCATCAGGAGCTGAGCCTAGGATCGCTATGCCATTCTGTGCAGGGTTTTGAGCTTCTGAAATGTGAAATCTGCAGGGCGCTGTGCCCAGTTTCCGTGGGTAATGCAAGCTAGAGCCTCCTTGGTAGCGCATACCATCATTTCTGCCTGGTCGTTCGTCGATGGGTGGAATGGTGGCGAGATCACCTGACGGACCACATTGCTGTCCAGAAACTCTTGAAAATCAGTGCACCTTAATAGAGGTCTATTGTCCCAGACAACTGTGTTCGGGAGGCCATGCGAGGCAAACATCTTCCGTAAGGCACTGACTACTGCGGTCGACGTCATGGAAGTTGTTGGGATGATCAGCCACTGTGAATACAAATCCACCACAATTAAGAAGGTCTGCTCCCGACGAGAACCAGCAAAGTTCACACGGACGTGGGACAGTGGATACTGGGTGGCCTTCCTAGGGTGTGCTGGTGCCCGCGGCATCCCTGGCCGCGGCTCCTGACAAGAAGAACTACATCGGACCCATTATTTGCTGGCACCATTCATGCGTGGCCAACACACATACATGCGGGCACGTTCATTCATCCGGGCAATACAAGGGTGTCGGGTATGCAGTTTTTCAAAGATTCGGAAACGCAGCTTTCGCGGAATCACCACATTGTCACTCCTAAGTAAGCAGCCCTTGCGGGGTGACAGTTTATGCTGCATTGATGTAATGGCACAAAACCCGGGGCTGATACTGCCTCTTGGCCAACCCCTCCAGACGAAGTTAGCAATACCAGAAAAGATGCGACCTTTGACAGGGTGGGTTGCAATCTCCGTTGCGTGTAGTGGTGGTTCTGGCAGCACGTCCAGGAACATGACGACCTCTGCGGAAGAGGCGTCATCGTGGTGCTGATTCTGTAGAGGCAGCCTGCCGATGCTGTCTGCGGAGCCCACGTGCCTCCTGGCCTGGAGGAGCCGCGGGTGCTGGTATTCATTCAGGAAGGTAGACCAGCAGAGCATTCGCGGAGACAGCATCTGCATCGTCTGGCGGTCAGAGGTGAACAACCCGAGCAGCGGCTTGTGGTCTGTCTGGATCTCAAAAGGCCGGCCAGGCAGGTCGTCATATTTTTCGAAGCCTCCAACTGCGGGAAGGGCCTCCTTAGCGATCTGTGCATAGTTGCATTGTGCACTTGACAGAGTCCTTCAAAAAAAGCGATTGGTGCTTGTGTGCCTTCGGATATACGCGGAAGAAAGACGCCGCCCTTATTCCTTGCTGGGACACATTATAGGCGAGGATGAAATGTTCGTTCCCGTGAGAGTGTATCAAGACGTGATTGGATTCAAGGGCTACTATCAAGCCCTCCAGAGCTTTTTGTTGTGCATGGCCTGACACAAAGACTGCCTTCTGATCCAAAAGTCAGCACGGTGGTTCCGCTACAGTGGCCTTGTGTCCAGGAACGCAGTATGGAAGTTCAGAAATCCCAGCAGGAGCACTGTCGTGTTTCAGGCGCGAGGGCCAGATAACATGACCTGTGGTTTTGTTTAGTGTAGGGTTGATGCCCTCATTAGCGAGCGAGAACCCCAAGAACTCAACTTAGGTAACACCCAGCTGTCACTTTCTCTTTTTACCTTCTGCCGGGCATCCTGATAACGGCGAAGGACCTTGCGAAAATGAGAGAGCAATTCTTGGCCACCGTAATGAGTTCATTGTCGAACTATTCAACTACGCCTTGTAGGCTATGTAGGAGGGCCGTGATTACATTCTCAAAAATTCCAGGTGCGGCGCTGATACCACACTGAAATCGGCTTACTTTGAACGCACCACGATAAGTTACGATGGTGTCTGCTGCAGCAGACACAGCGCTTTGAGGCAGGTGCTGGGAGGGTGTCGAACAAGAACCGAGCTTATCCGTATTTTTCCGGAATTTAGGAACTGGACCCGAACCGGAACGAATCAAATGAATCCTTACCAACCGATTCTGAAAACGGTTTGCTCCATATTTTTGTGGTACTTAACATTTGCAAATTTTTCAGTGCTCTACGTATCAACCTGTAAAAAAATTAGTTGCGCTCAAAAGAGACGGAAATTTTGTGTATGTGCGTTAACGTGTGTGAGTCTTGTGTGCGTGTCGTGCGTGTGCATGCTTGTGTGCGGGCGCGCGTATGTATATCGACATTTGAAGGTACCAAAAAAGATGGCGGAACGACAGGGTCTCTGCTGTTCATAAAATTTCCCTGTCACCATCAATGCTACCAAAAGATGCATTACTTAGAGACAAGTTGCAGCCCGTCATTGGTCGGCGATGAAAGTGGAGCGCGAGGCGGAACCGCAGCGGCTTGGCAGAGTAATTGTTCTTGTTTACCTCAAGAGACCAACTGTGTCTTTGAAATCGAAGGTCTATGAGCCAAGAGTAACGTTACCGTAACTGAACTAATGAACAAAGTAAAGGAAATAAAATAAATTATTACAAACTTTCAGCGACAAAGTGGAGTGCTTTCAGGCTCACACACGCAAGCAGCCTGAGGTGTACCTGAAAGCCTTTTATTTCAAGTCAGTTTGTGTTACAATCGATGGCCTCCCGGGAGAGACATTGAAGTGACTTGTACAGCCAAGTTGTTAAAGTCAACTTGAACGATAAACTACATTATGAATTTGTTTCTATACCGACCTGATACAGAAATGGAGAAATGAAAAAGCACCACTCAAAGTAAAACAAAAAAATCAAGGAATCTGACACTAACGCGCGAGACTTGAACGTGGCGAAGCTGCGCGCAACCTACACCGCCGTCAGCACGGTTTCAGTCCACGATTGCAATTATATGTTCTTTGTCTTTGCGGGCACAACGACGTTTACTATCATTGCTGCTATAAGTGAAATATCTTCATTTTTTGGAAGTGATTACCACTGCACATCGCTTCGGAGGGGCGTACTCTTTGACGTGCCTTTCTCGTTGCAAGAAAGTGTTTCCAGGATTAGGGCAAGCGATGGAGATTTTTCTGGCCAATCTGGACCAATCACTCTAAGTGGGTATGCCTGGCTTGACATATGGGCGGTGGGTAGTCTGGGGGGGGGGGGGTGTCGCCGCGGGACACACACACACACGACCGCTTTGCATTGACACACGCCCGCTTGGTACGTGAGCCCGCTTGGCACGGGCTCACCTGCGCTCGGGAATATCTTGGTGTTTTTAACTGCGGACATGCGAAGTGACGTTTTGCTAAAGAGCTTCTTTGTTGAGGAAACTCCTGCTTTTTTTCTTCAATCCAGTTCGGACTGGTTCAAACTAGAACGGACGGTGCTCGGGAACCGAAGCCGGAACGAAACCCGAAAGGGTGGAATCCGAACCCGACCCGACCCGAGGAAATTCAGGTTCGATACCACGGCTGCTGGTAAGCCTGGGCAACGAGTTGCTTTACGAAGGTGGTTCCGCCTAAACGGGACGCTAGCGTGTGGATGACCACCGGTACTGCTTACGCATGCTGTTGCAGAGCATTGTTTATCGTGAGATTGTAACTTCCTTTTAGTGGCGTGACAATAGGGGTTTTCCGTTCAGCCCAGTACACCGGCTCTAGAAGCCCCTGCTATAGGAGCTGTTCAAGCTATGCGTAGGTTTTTTTGCTTTTTGGCAGACTGGCACAAACTAAGGGTTCAAGGTCAACTTCACCGGTAGTCTCCTGTAGTACCCCAATACCGCATCGAAGACCGAAGCAAACTACTTCAACAGCTCGCCATGTGCTGTGGTAGGATCAACATTGTGATGTACTCACGTGATCTCAATGACCAATGCTAAAACCCAGCCCAGCCCGATGAGGTTCTGGCACTCCACCTTCGCATGGGCGAGTATCAGTGGGCAAGTAAAATGATGGAATATTAAAATAGCTGTGCTCGTACCCTGCATTGATATGCAGTTCCCCTGATAGTCCTTCATAACGATGTCGAGTTGCTTCAACTTCGGTATGCGCCCGTTCGGGAGATTCTCCTGGCTGTAGCCTTGGAGATGAGCGACAAAGTGGATCTCGAGTCTCCCTCCATATGAAATTCTGCACCTTCGATTTTGACAGCAACGTACTTTTTTTTTGTCACCACCGGCGGCACATCGGGTACAGCGGTCTCCTCGAGGTTGTCACAGTACGAGGTGTTCGTACATGGCGTGGCACTCGACTGACACATCATGCTGTTGGCCTCAGAATACGCGCGGCCGTTCCGTTTCCTTTGAGACCGGCGGAACTCGGCTATCTGCCCTGTTTTTTCACAACCCGACATCATGCTTCACGGAAACAGACACAACCGGTGCTGGTGACGGTGCACACAGCCGGCACATGTTCCGCCTCGCAGTCCTGCGACTCAACGCGCACGGGTGTCTGCACGTACCCGATGAATACATTCCTCGGACTATCTTGGCCTTCCGCAACGTCCCCGATCAATCCCGGGTGCACTGACTAGGTACACTGCGCAGTTGCGTTTGGTTAGGACTACAAGGCTGCCCTCACGGTCGACGGCCTTGGCGGCGGATCCTTCCTCGGCGGA
This sequence comes from Haemaphysalis longicornis, assembly GCF_048455015.1. NCBI lineage: Eukaryota > Metazoa > Arthropoda > Arachnida > Ixodida > Ixodidae > Haemaphysalis > Haemaphysalis longicornis. The sequence continues at coordinate 24,621,220 of NW_027526225.1, forward strand.
GCAGACAACCGACATTTCCTTTTTCGCCAAAATACGGCGATTAACTTTTCAATCTCTCAGGCTGAACACAAAATGGTCTCAGGGCGCCTTATCGCGGTCAACAATTTGGCAGTGCTGGAAAGTTGTTCGCAGCGCCGCGAGATATTCAGCGAGGTATGCACAGCTTCGCCGGCCACTGCAAGAAGGCTCTCTGGCCTCCCGGGTGCCTGCTCGCGGCGATGGAATTTGTTTTGCCTCGCCAGCTTAGGTAGTTTTTGTGAAAAAGTATTTCAAAGGGTGGCAATGATGTCTTCGCAGAATGTATCCTTCTCCAGGTCTGGCACCATGAATGTGTGGCACCTTAGCCGACGCAGCCGTGGGATTTCGCGCCGCCGGGGAAGTTTACCTGTGATTACCCGTGCTCTCACGAGGCCCCAGCCACTTGTCACGCGGCCAACAGTTGGATTCCAGTCACCGATCCACCAGCAGCGCGCCACGTAGAAAACACCACCGCCGCCCCGGCTTTCCCGCCTCCACCGAAGCCCGCCTTCTGCTCAGCGCTCGGTGCTCCTCAATACAAGAAGGCCGGGTGTATTCGCACATCCCTTTCATGTGCCTTGGCCTACTGGAACGTTCAGGTCTCACACCAGCTGAACGACGAGCTCTTCTTTGTGGCGTCCCTATGCCATGCGCCTCCATAAAGAATTCCTTAGCGCTGCGCATAATCTTCCCTCTCGTCCGGCTTTGACAAGGTGATTTTATCGATTGATTGATTGATTGATTGATTGATTGATTGATTGATTGATTGATTGATTGTAGGGTTCAACGCGCCGACGCAACGCAATCGTTGATGCGCGCCGTAGTGGTGGGATCCGGGTTAATTTTGACCACCCGGTGATTTTTAACGAGCTCCAAAATCTCGTACACACGGCGTTTCTGCTTTTCGCCTCCATCAGGAAATCGGCCGACACGGGCGGAAATCGAACCCGCGACCTCATGCTCAGTAGCACAACACCATAGCCACTGAGCCGCCGCGGGGGGTGGGGTTTAACATGTTGAACTGTTTGATATGGCCATCACTAGAGACCGCCCTGTTGGGGAGCCCACGGGGTGGTGTGGTGCGCAGAGGGGTGCCCTGCCATTGTCCCTGTGTACCGCACTCACTCCGTAGTACATAGTGCGCTGAGCATCGGCGAACGACCAATACCATCCTCGTTGCCAGTGTTACATAGCGCGGACTTGAGCAACACAAAACATTTATTGAAACCTTGCCGCGTCCGAGCAGTCAAGCTCCAAATAAACGGAAGCTCATAGTCTAAAAAAAAACCTTTATACGTAGCAGGAGGCGGGGCCACACGTGACATAGTTTTTGCTGCGTTTTCTGTTGCCGCCCATAATAGTAGCCAGAGTCACAATACACAACCGCAGCAATCGCCATCACCGTCCCCCAGCGCTTGAAAAGCTCGACAATTGTGGTTTGTAAGACTTTGATAGATGTCGGTGGCCAACAGCGCCGTCATCACCCCTTTTTTATTACTCGCAAGATTCCGCATGTAATATTGGGATTATGCTGCCACCTTCAATGGAATTCAACTTCCTTGTAAAGGGCAACACGTCTCTCATTGGCTACATGTCCTTTACCCGGAGGACAGCAAATATGGTATGTAATGATAGACGTGACGTTGGAAAGCATTGCAGGAGACCTGCTCGCGCGTGCTTTGCCACGCAGCTGGAAACACGGAAGCGCTGTTGCCATGTATAAAGATCGCGTTTTAACTTCTCACCGTGGAATCGCTGTGCAAGCGTATTTCGGTGAAGGCAGCGCTTACCATTCTTGCCAGCAGATCTTGCTGACAGTTCGAGAGCAGTATCAGCGCAAGGCTTGCAGGCTAGATATTTTGAAAGCAGCCGACGCAGACTGCAGTCTAATACCGTATTGTTACGTAGCCCAAGAAGACGCGTACTGCCGCCAGGAAAAAGCTGATCGGAGGGAACCTGTGAATCGCCAATAATTATAAGAATAAACAAGTGGCGCAGGAGCAGTCAACGATAAGACGTGCAGAGGCTGGCGTCGGCGAATCGAATGTTTGGGCGTGTGCATGGCGAAAATTTATCTTTTGGAAAACTATTTCTGAAACCGTCGAATTAGTACGCAAATACTAGGAGGTCAAGGAGGAACATTATAAAACAAGATAACCTGTCCGGCATTTAAAAGAATGAAGAAAACACGCAGTTTGCTTCTAAAACAGATAATACAGCCGTGCGCGAACAGATGCCGGCAACAAAGCACATAGGTATACTAAACAGAGGGAATTCTTCGCGACAATATTCTAAGAACACAAAATACCTTCTTGCCGATTATCAACTCATTGCATGCACTCGAGCAACAGGGATATAAATGTCAAATTTGTCCCCGCACACTAGACAATGAAGCATTACTCTCGCAAAATATATGTGAATATAAGCGCGATTGGCGGAAAGAACATGGTGGTTTGAGCCCCCAAGACCAGTTCTACAAGGGCCAAGTAAGCCGAATGCCTGCGCACGTCATTTCGTTGATAGCACCAACCTGCCCGCTTCATATGCTCGGCTGTGTAGAGAGAAAGAGAGTAAAACAGTAAAACTCTCTCTGGAGAGAGTAACGAGAGTAGTGAGAAAGACATGATTGTGTCCGTGGACTGGGTGCCCCGATACGTGGGCGGCGTGAGGAACCAGGCCGCCCACTCGTCAGTGAGCGATGAAGTAAGTATCCGCTCGAAACCATCACGCGCGATTTTCCCAGGATGGCACGGCACGACCCTGACCCTGATGAAGGCAGAGCCGACGCCAAACAAAAAGCTCCATGACGCTAGGAACCATGACCGAAGACCACTGCCACGAGGACTTCCAGGGGAGCCGAAGCCCTGGTCCACAAAATAAGAGCCGGGGCTGCTCTTCCGGAAGACGTGCTCGCAATGTGTCCGGCCTACGTTACCAGCTGCTCAAGAGACCTGATAGAAGCCACCGAAAAGTACATGTTACGACCATCGTGACCTGCTCCATCCTGTCGCTCGCCAACGAGGCCTACAATGCCCCACATGCTGTGGGAGTTCTCGGGGCTCGCGGCCGAGTGAAGCGCGCATCTGCGTTGGAACACGAACACCCTCCGGGAGTGAGCACCGCCTACTCTGGAGCCGGCGCACCCAAGAGAAATTGTCGTTTCCCTGCGGACTTCCGCAAATACCAGAAGCATACCAAGAGGATGTAGAGGCCTACACCTAGTATACCGCCTTCCCTATCCATGATTAGACTTTGAGTCACTCCTTTTAAACGACTAATTGGAATTATAATAATGAAGCAATTTTATGCGTTGGGGTCGCTTTTAAGTCCAGAAGGCCAAGCGCCGCCTTTGCACGTTCTGCACTCTCCGTCAGCATGACCTACTCGGGGATTTGTGTGCTGGACAGCGCAGTCTTCCACTGCTCGATATTGGGGTTAGGGAAATGGGCTGGCAAGTCTGGGTTCTATTCTACATTACGAGACTACGTGGTACCGGGAGCCTGAATTTTCATAAAACAGGCATATGGGTGGGGGCAGTTTGGGGAACTGTATACGGAGTCGGACTGGGTGCGGGAACGAGTTTGTTTCAAATAAGTGAAGTGTTGAGCCTTGTTTTTAATGTACTTGCTTGTGGGTAGTGTGTAGAATGTAATTCAGGCTGCAGGGCGTGGTCACGTCCCCGTATTACACAATAGGTGCAAATTCATGTTCTTCCGTGGGTTAATTTGTTGCCCGCAATGGAGGAGGGTGCCGGAGGCCAGACCAATGCGACCGGTTGGTTAGGGGGTTTGTGCTGCGAATCCGGTACGCTGCAGTATTCACCGCTACCGAGCAAATCGTCCCGCCGGCTGCTATTTGAAACGATCGTCGCTGCGTTGGTCTGGGTGGTAGCTAGGGTTATGGCCATATTTTTCGGTTATTGAGTGGTAGTTTTGTGTATGGTTGCCTTCGTAAGGCATTCGTCTCGATGTTACAACTCCCTTTTTTGCTCCCTTATGTCTACAGCTTGCTGCGTCCATGTAAAGTCTTCCTTCGTCTTGGCCACACATTTTCCCAAGAAATTGGATGATTGGGGGCTTTTTTCTGCTTACATGAATATCCGGTGGATGGGTTCGATTTTTATGGGCTGCCTCGTCTCTGGTGCGGAAGAACTGGGTTGTAGCTGGCCTTGGGGCGTTCACTGAAGTTTCTCCAAGAGCTTTCTGCCCGCGGGTGTAAGTTTCAGCCTTAATATTTAGCTGGAGACGTGTCCTTTGAGTATTATGATGCGGTATTGTGGAGGCCTAATTAGAGCAGCTGTGTAGTCGGAGCGTTTATAGGGACTCCCAGTGCTGTTTGTAGGCGTTCCGTAGGAAGAGCGTTCCGTGTAATTGGGTACTCTTCCTATGTTAGGTGTAATTAGGTACTCTTCCTATGAACAAATATGGTGGTGTGTTCCTCTTTTATTCATGTATTTTCTTCACTCTGGGTAACATCTCGGTGGCCTGTTTGGCTTTCGCCTTTAGTTTCCAAACCAGGCCGTCGTTTTTTTTTGTCTTCCTGAATTTCAAGCCAAAGTATTTGTTGCGCTTCTGTAGGCCGGATGGGATGGCCTTCTAGCCTGACTTGGATTTCGTCGTTGTGTTTCTTTGTGCTTCACATGCGTAAGACCACAAGTTCAGATTGTTGTGGAGCGCGTGTTAGTCCGCCCTCTTAGGAACACTGATTAACGGTATTGGTTGCCCGTTGGGACGTGTCTTGGACGACGTCGGTCAAATCTGTGCCCAACAGATAGCAAAATCTTCATCGCAGAGGGCATACTTTACGCTGATAGTCTCCTGGAGTCGTTACGGCAGCTCTAGGAGCTCTACCTTGAAAACCATGGGGGGTAGAAACACTGGGTTGTTCTCCTGTCTCTTAGCGTAATTAGATTTGAGGAGATGTTTCCTGTTCGTATTACAGCTTGGCTTTCGGAAGATAATCAGCAATGTATTGATAAGTCCTGTTTCCACAGCCTGTTCATGCCAGGTTATTGAGGATTCCCCTTAAGTTAGAGGGTCAGTATGGCCCGGGGGGTATCCTGTGCCCGCACCATGTAGGCCGAGGGTCACTATGGCCCGGGGGAACGCACATGATCTGGTCTCGTGGAAGGATTAAATTTGCCCTTCGTGATACTAAGAAGGATGTCTTTGGTGCACAGGTGATTTCTCAATCAGACCGAGAGTTGGGAATTTTCTAGGTATCATCGAGGTATTATTGAACTCTTCGAAATTGTACCATTTCCATGATTGTCCACACGATGGAGGAGGGGGGGTTATGGGCGGAGATTTGCCTGATTTTGGGCTGAGTCGCATCTTGGCTGCCTTCCACGAGATGAAAAGCCTGTATATGCGCAAGAAGATGCTACATGTCTCCGTGAGGTTTTTCACAACAGGTAGTTCAGGTTAGCCCACGCCTGGATGAAGATTTAGTGTTTACCAGGTAAGCTGAAGCGCTTGCTGGCTGCAATAGGGGCTTGGACATCGTAGACTCAATGTCTCTGTCTAACTAAAGATTAGGTCGACGTTCAGATGGGGACGACTATCTCCTTTTCCTGGACGTTATTACTCAAGTCTTGAATGAGGTCATCTGTGGGTCTCTGGCACGACTGCATTGTGCGCACTAGGCTTCTGGATAAGGTGTCGCAACAGCTGTCACGTTTATCTAGTAAACAACATTCCCTGGAGGCTTTCGCACAATGTAAGCTAACTATCATCAGACAGGTGTGTGGCGTACACCGCTGCCTGCTTAGTCAGTTGCGCTATACGTTTATTCAGTCTGCAGTTATTCCTCGGCTTCTTCTAGCGTCTACAAAAACTGTGTATGGCGTCCCAGATGTGGAGGACTTTGTAATCAACACGCTGTGCCTGTTATGGTGCCTGTTATGTTATGCACTGGTGGTACCCGTTGTCAGGCCTAGCCCCACTAAAACGAGGCCTAGCTTGCCGTAGAGTCAAATTATTGTACGTTGGCTGCAATCGCAGTCACGGAAAAAGGAAAATTGTCGTACAGTGCACGATGGCTGTCTGGCGATTCGTGGGATATCCGTTTTGGGTTAAGGAACGAAAAACAGCACTTCCGGTTAAAAACTATGCAGGTCTGCAAAATACGTACGTTCGCTGTACGACACCTTTTGGTGCCCCCTCGGTGGTGGAGGACCCTAATGGGAGCGTACTTTTTGTAATTATTTTATAGTTTTTTTATGCATAGATTTGACTTATGTTGGGCGCTACTGGACCCTAGCTCTCAAACTAGGCTGGTTATTATGGTGTAAGAACATGGTGAGTAGAGCTACAAATAACGACGCGCGGAAAAGACACGCCCGCTGCTTTTAAAAAGACGTTTTTTTGAACAGATACAGCCCAAATACAAACAAGGACACAGAAAGGTGACGGCACGAGCGCTCCGAACTTTGTGTCCCGTCTCTCTGCGTCCTTGTTTCTGTTTGCACTGTAGCTATTTTTGATTATGAACTCGCCCAATAGTACACTTTGTTAAAAAGATGCGTAAGCCGCTTCTAAAGCGAAAGCCTCAAGTTCCCCATACCGTGAAAGGCGCCGTTGTTTGTGTTCTTGTAGTTCTCCCATCAAGGAAATAGCCGCCGTAGTAAATGAATTTCGAAACGCACACGGAATACATCTGGATTCGAACCCGGGCTTCAACAATAGCCTCACAGTCCTCCACCAACTGTGGTATTATTGTATGCTGGAAGCCACCGAACCAAGCTAGCCGTTACAGTTGCTTTCGTCGTGTCACATCCACATTTTACTGATTAGTGGGTTTAGCGCGCCAAAACAACAAAGGTTATGAGGGGCGTCGCAGTTGAATGGTCCAGAATAATTTTGACCACCTGGGGATCTTTGCCTGGGCCGAAATCCCGAACACACGGGCGTTTTTGCTTTTCGCCCCAATCAGAAAAGCAGCCGCGGCGGTTGGGAATCGAACCCATGTCCTCGTTCTCAGCAGCCCAACGCCTTAGCCACTGAGCCACTGCTGCGGGTGCAGAATTTGAAGCCTTCAAGGACACTGTGGCTGCTTCACAAAATTCCCAAAGTTGAAAATTGCAAACGTAAAAGTTGTTAAATAGCGCGTCACGTGACACCTGAACGCCATGGCATGTGAGTAGAATCATCGACCCCTTTACTATTTCAACGCCTGCGACGTCACTCCAAAGCGTTGGACGAAATCCACTGTCTAAATTCCACGTAGTGACGCCATCTCCGATCTTCCCTCTACTGATCCTCTCCCGCTGGGTCGCTTCGTAGCATAAGATCCACGGGCAAACCGCGTACTGAGCATTCCCGTTTTTCGTCAGCAAAAGAGCTGACGAAAGAGCTGCGTATTTTTTACAATATCTGCGAGCGTATCTGGCGCTAAATTCGTGTAATACCTGCCCATTATTACAGCGACGATGTTTCGCTTCTGAAATTTAAAACCGAAGAATGCGGTGTTGTTGCTTCTCATTCTGTACATTAAGCGTGCGGAAGAAGGGTCCCAGGGTCTCCTAACATGAGTTTCCAGAGGATAAATCCCTGAAAGCACAATGTGGAAAAACTATTTTAATAAAGAACTGGGAATCGAACTCAACGTCAAATTACTCAGTGGTCTGCAGTATTCACTTTCGGCCGGAAGACTTTCGGAATAACACGAAAGTACGTGAGAGGGTGGGCCTACTGTTTTCTCGCACTACCCTTAGTACATGATGCCGGAACCGAAATAAGAAGCAAGGTTCGATGTCACTATCAAAAAAAGAATGTTGGAACCCTCACCAGCAAGACCAGCAAGGTATCGAACGCAGCGGCTTGTGCGACTGCTGGCTGCTTTGAAGACGTTTTTTGACGCGATGCTTTCGGATCGTCAGTCGCTTACTAAGCCTCTAGAGGCAGGTTTGATACAAAGCATTTAGGTTATCGCATCAATTTCAGCCTTGGTGTGCGAAAATCCCGACGAAGCTAGGTGATTGGTCAGAGTTGGTGGAACTGATTTGTAGAAACTCTATTAAGCCGCTGCTGACCAACACGGCATTTTGATATGACCGACAAGAATGCCGTGAGAAGGATAAGTACTACACAAAGCCGCTCTCACTGAAGGTTTTGAAGCTTTGAAAATCATCCTTGCGCCCATATACCTGCACGCGTCGATGCACACTTATGAACTCGGAATGTATACCGTAGCAACTCGCGCTTTTGTTTTCACGTCTGTATGCATGTATACTGCATGCACGCATATGTACTCGCAATGCGACCTAACAGCTCGCACTTTTGTTTGCACAGCTGTTTTGTGTCTTTTCATTTACAATTGTTCTTAAGATGTCTGATTTTGATTAATTTGTTTGAATATGTGGCAAACATATGCGTGCTGTCTGTATGAATCATATCGGTGCTCAATGAGGCTGGCAGCTTCACGCTGCTGTTTCATGCGTGGATACGCAATTATTCAGTCAGAACATACGGGCAGCAAACTGCCCAGAAAACTACATATAAGGAGTTTAAATTCTCTTTTAGAAGTAGCCAATTAATTTACCAAAGAGCGACAGAACCAATTCTAATGAAGTGGACCGACAAACTGTATGAACGAAACACAGTCTGTTCATATAATGATTGCACAATAAAGAACTCTGGAAAAAAACAAAGTTACCTGAAATGATAACAAAACACAGGCAAACAAATTTTATCTTAAAATGTACTTCACACGAAAGCAGAATTGTGCACAAAAACCCGACTTCAGCTGACGTCACAACAGCCACCGAGGATCGGTCACTTGCGCCACCGTGTGGTGGGTGAGTCAAATAGGTCCGCGATCTGGCAGCAAAGGGAACCGGAGCGACACTGCTGTCATTGAAGAAGTAAAGGAGGTGATGGTATAACAGGTGCACACCAGTCGCGTAGAACGCAGATACCAGAGAAGCTGCGGCGTGTGCCAATCTGTTCAATGACATAATACACGCAGTAAGATGAAGAAACGAAAGAAAAGAAAGATACGCGTACGGGGTGTAGCAGAAGAGAAGGCGGTCGAAGTTATTCGCGCCTAAGCACAAGGAAACGAACGCATACAAAGGGAGGCAAGCGTGAATGTTTCAGCACAGAAATTGAAAAAATCCTGACCAAGTGTTTGCTTGGAACGCACGTTAACAGAGTTAGGTGCCCCCAGGGAATGTTTTATGGCGATGTAACTGCTTATGTCAAGTAGCATTTTGAAAATACAGTGTAGGCGGTTACAGGACTTCTGGCCATATTCCCAGTCAGCGGCGGTATTTGTGGAGAGTTGTTCGAAAGAGAAGCTACGCACCCAGAGTGAGCGGTGTATACGAGGCCAATGCTGCAAGGACGCCCATCCAGGGCACCAGCATGGCGGCGTAGACTGCGAAGTCGATGATCAGGTGGCACAAGACGTAGTGGGTGCCGGACACGCCGCTCATCAGCTGCACATCGCGGGCGCAGCTGATGCGCTCCACTGCTGGCTGCACGGCAAAGTTTGAGACTAGTAAGCCGAGGCTGCCGGTGACAATGAACATCCATAGCACCCAGATAGCGAATATGTTTCCAGTCAGCGAGATATTTTTTGAAGAAGTGTCCGTGTTCGGGAAAGCCACGAAGCGGTACGAGGAGGCCAGCGTGGCCGTTGTGCGTCCGGAGTCGGCGCGCAGTTGTGCTTGGTGCACCATGCTGAGCAGGAGCGCCTGGGACCACATGTTCGTCGGGTTGAACAGCACCCGTACCCTGCGAAGCGAGAGGATGAAGGCGCTGACACGTCATGTTGAGAAGTTCTCAGTATAACGACATGAAGGAAGCTCATAATAAGGCGTAAGACTTGAAGGTAGCCAAGCTGAACGCCACAGTAACGTGTTTCCTTTTCTTCGCCTGACGGCATTGTTTGAAGGAGCCATGAAGAGAAAACACAAGTTTGGTTCATTCGAAAGATTGCCTCGTTAGAACCATACTGACACCACTTTTAACACAAAGTTCGCTACACGAATGAGCTACATAATTAGGAAAAAAAGGAATGACCATGCGACCCACCAGCTCATTTCCCGCAACAGAACCTATGATGTCACACTAGAATGTTCTGAGATTGGCGGAGGCCGGCAAAAGTAAACGCAAGTTAGGCAGGGCTTAGCAGTTTGCATGGTGAGCTATATGTCCGTTAAACATACTGCACATTTCTTTTATGACACTAAGAACGGTGGAGTAAACGGTTGAAGTTCCGAACAAACACACAAACGTATACGCTGATGCGTACGAAACTACCGCTGGCCGAGCTCGACATCTCGCCGTCGCGCAGACGAATTTTCGGGTTCGAGGTTCTTCGGGGCCAACGAACCATTCCAGCACGTACAGCCGCGACCTTGCTTGGTATCTTAATTCCTTGACAGGAGGTTGGCCGTCATATCGCCAACCAGCAAAGGTAAAAATAGAAATGAGGGGAGTAAGGAACAGCAAGCAGCGACGAGATAGTGCCAGTCGTCGCAGAAATTTCGGAATGGTGTTGACTTGCTCCTGTCGTTACGAGCTCGTTTCTAGTTTACAACCACTGAAAACTTCAGTTGGTTCGAGTACTTTACAATGAAATTTTGTAGCTGCGTTTTGAAATGTCCATGTAGTACGGGCAAATTGTCGAGGGAGTGCGACATCCCCGCCGGTGAAGAGATCTCCTTTAATGTGCTGGCCAACGATGAACCTAGGCGAAGCAAGTGGCTACGTTTTGTGAACTTTGCAAACGGAGGAGAAAGGGAGCTAAATAAATACTAGTGTGCTCGCTTCATTTCCGACGAAGTGATTACGGCCGAGACCCTTACGTTAGCTCCCTCCTGGGACATGCTGGCGCTCGTCGCCGACTTCGTCAAATCGCCGTCAAAACGCTCTGAGCTTGGAAAAAAAAAATTACCGTACACACCGCGCATTGACGCTCTATCTTTCTGGTCGGAGCAAAGAGTTCGCGTGAACCACTTTCTATACACGACACCGGCCAACTGGCATAAGCGATACTGCTACTGAAATTGAACTATTATTCACTGTAATAAAAATACGGCACAAACGTACCAGTCTGTATTCGTTCGTCGCGACGGGGCTGACGAGGCAGCGGTGCCGATGGCTGGGCATTCGTCTGTTGTGGCTAACGCGGAATGGTCGCTTTCCGGAACATCCGCGTATCCCACAACTCCTGCCGCTCGTGCACTTAGAAGCATTGAGCGTTCAAGCGGTGTGAGGTTGTTAAATGCAAGCCCGAGCTCGTCGGCGAGAGTTTTGTTCTCCGGATCAGGCGATTCCATGACTAGGGCTGCGGGTGCATTAGGTTTTACTAGTATTTTTAAAATGGCCGCCGTGTCGGTTTCCGCACGAGTTCCGTTTCCTGTCTGACTCCCGCGTGTGGGTGCTATATGGAGTCGACATACTAGGTATCTGTCTCGTGGACCGGCTCGTATGACGCCATTGTTCACGTCACGAAATGTGCAATTTAGCGGGAGATTTAAAATTATGGCTTAAAGTGCCTTTTTTCTCAGTGAATAACGAGATAGTTCACCTATAACGAGGTTCACATCACATATATCGAACATGCACCGTGATTACTTGTATATATCTAACCGTTCGATATAGCCAAACCACGGATAACGAGTTTTTGCTACGAGTTCGGAATACGCGGGGCACCGACTCCGCATCCCCGCTTGCGGAGACCAGCGTGAACCTCGTTATCATTTGCTTCCGGGAAAGCGCTTAGGGTACTATGAAACACCTAATCTTTCGAATAAAATAAAGTTCTGTTTTCTCTCCATGGCTCCTTCAAGTGTCGCCGCTGTACGAGGGACCACAGCCGGATGTTCTTCCTACAGCATCGAACACGGCTCTGCGCGCACGTCGCCTTCCTTCGTCACGCGCACTGATCGCTGCGGCGGCTTCCTCGCCTTTCTCCGCCAGGTGGAGGCATGGGTCCCGCGCCCTTCTCCGTTCCCTACTCGCCTATCTCTCGCCTCCGTCGGTACCTGATACATACGTCAATCCGGTCGCTTGCGGAAGGGGGTGTGGTTTGACCTCCAGCTTTCAAGGTGAAAACTGGTCACCGCGGGAACTCTGGCCGAGGTAGCGTACTGTATCTTTCCCAACAAAAATCATGCACCCCTCCCCGTAACGACTACCATGGTTGAGCGCGAAGATTTCTAGTGACATATTCTTTGCTTCTCTTCTGAGTTTTCCAAACCACTTCAAACATGTCGAAATGGAGCAGTCAGATAGACGCTGGCTTTAAAACGAGAGACTCAGGGTTTATTGCTGCCACCGCAAGAGTTTTTTCTTTATTTTTGCTCATCATCATTCATCATCGTTATCAGAGAAAGTTGGCGTTAGCGCAGGGCGTTTTACCGCTACAGACGCCATCAGGTGGAACACTAGAGCTTTGCTTTAAAAAGAAGCTCACGCTACAGTGCGGTCGCTCTTCTTCTTTCCTGTCGGTCATTTTATCCTACAGAGCGCTATTGTTTGCTTCACAGGTGGATTCGCCATGTTTCTTGCGTTCGTTAAATGTATGCTCTCAGCGACATGTGCAACGGCAACTTTAACAAAAAGTATAGTATAGTGATGCCCAGGTACAAAAATAACCACTAGGTCCTTTAATACGTACTGCGCAACAGAAAACCCACAGGCACTTAGTGGGTGCTTTAAAACTAAGGGCGGAAGTTCGCGCTTACGAAAGAAACATATTTTTGATATGTGCGTTAAATTGAATTCACGAAACATTTCGCGCCGAAGGGTCGTGAAATTTGTGGCGTCATTCAGGGGGAGTGGAAACCACAAGCGATTTCTAAGATCTGACGTTAAATTGGGCGACCGCTACGCGAAATTGAGGTTACCAGCTTCTGATGTGTTCGGGTATGCGCACTAATGAAATCCTACGAAACCAATCATCTCATGCTGTTACTTTCATTCTTCCTATTCGTTCTTTCGTTACTTTCGTTCGTTTCGTTCGTTCGTTCTTTCGATCTTTCGTTACTTTCGTTCTTTCTAATGCTGTTACTTTCGTTCTTTCTGCTGACCTCGTAATTGTTTTGGAGACGAGTATCCCCCAGCTTATTGTCCAATAGGTCAGTACATTAAAGGGACACTGAAGTGAATTTGTCAAGCTCCCGTTTTTGCTTGGACTGCGTAGACTGGCTCAAATTAGCACACTTTTCATCGTTTATCCGGTTGACAAATCGGTAATTATTTTACAAAGCGTGAAATAAGAAAAACTACCATGCGAGGTTTGCGGCGGCCGCACCAACTAAGGCTGTGACGTTGGGAGGAGGGGCACCGTGATTGGACGATACCCAAGGTTAGCAATCAAACAAGTTTCGGTTTCGGTTTCGGTTCTGTAAAACCTAACCGATGGCGTTGTTGGATGGGCATTCTCAATATCTCATTAATCATCGTACCGCGCTTCTGTCATGTTGTCGGCTGTAAAATGCATAAGATAAGCCTCCCAGGACGGCTTGGAATCGTAGCATTCACTAGCCGAGGCCTACGCAGTGCATGAACGCCCTCCGCGACCCCGCAGACGTTCAAATGCCATGCGCTTTTCCCGCATATTTGGAGCTTGCCTCACTCATGCCTGTATCGTAAAAAGCGTGTTCGCAGCAGGCCAAGTGTCTGCTGATTCTGGCCTGTGCCCACTGCCCGCAAGCAGTCGGTGCTTACGGCAACAGCACGCCAACGAGAACTCGCTAGCGCGCCAGTGCCAGCCTGCACGCGTTCTGTGAACTAGTTCGTGGAGCAATGAACGTTGCGGCCCAAAAAAAGGTGAACTCAGTATAGCAAACATCAGCGGAAAACGAAACAGTTAACTTATAAAAAAAAAACGCGTACCGGCTGGGATTCGAACTTGCGACTTGCAAAACATTCACGATGACATACCCAGCACTCCAAACCTATAGGCCTCAAGCCAACGCGGCCATGCTTGGAAACATAAGGTATATAATGTATAACCTGTTTACATTTTTATTGAGTTTTATCATTCCAAGCAGCTTAGGTGACTATTTGTTGTTTTGCGCTCGTGCAGTACGCATCCCCCAAGTTTCTACAATATCTCACGTCTAGCGATTGCATTTCTTAGACGGAAAAGCGTTCGCAGATGCGTAGTCGTGCTGCTGGCCGCTGTGCTTGTTCGCCCTGCGCAAAAAAGTGCTTCCCGCACCCTAGTTTTACGCTGTACGGTAAAAATATCAGTTGATTTTATTTCCTTCGTACCTATATTGACTTCGCTTATTCTTCTCCCGCCTTCGAGAGGCCTTATATTTTCCTATTGGCGTACCAGTCAGCGAGGCGTCGCATGTGCGCTTGTGCAGCGCTTGTGTGAAGCGACCTTGACTTGGAGCTAGATACAGTGTACAAACTAACCAAGTAAAGAAAGGCACATTTTTCCATTCACCAACGTGTCCTGGCTTCGTTTCAACTCAGCGAACGAATTGCGACGACCCGTCGGCGGCCGGTGGACGAAAACGCTGGGCCGACTGACGCTGTCTGAAGGCCGGGGAGCCAATTGCGAGTTTGGCTCCTTCTGACGTCACACGAAAACGCCACAGAAAATGGGCGAGCGTAAAGAGAGGAGGACAGCATTTTCGAATTAATTTTTCTACTAAATAAAATCGCGTAAACGCGCCCAGAGTGGTCGAAACATGGCCTGGGGACACCGGACTACAATTTGCGCTAGTAATCCCGCAATGTTTACATATCACTTCAGTGTCCCTTTAAAGTCCAACCCGGCTCTAGCGAACTGCAACATGCACCGTGATTACTTCTATATATCAAATAGTTCGATGTAGCCAAACCTGCCGTTTCGCTCAGTCATTCATCCCGCGCACTAATATTGAGTGGAACAGTTTACCAGCACACATTGCCACCGAGAAAGACTCGGCTAAGTTTTTAGAGCTGATGCGCGCTACGCTGACCAACTAATTATTTTTATTTTTTTGCTTTTGTTGTTCTGTTTTTGTTTCTCTTTTTTTTAACTTTTTAACTATTGTATAACGCTATGCAAGTGCTGCCCGTATTCATGTTTTGCGTTTTGTTGCAGTTGTTACGTTGCATTGTATCTTGTACTGCTTTTTTTCTGTTTTTTTCTTCTTTTTTTTGTTGTTGTATTTTACACACCATGTGGTATTGCCCCCCCCCCCTATGTAATACCCTCTTCTAGAGGGCCTTTCGGGGTAACCTGAATAAAAAAAAAATAATAATAAAAAAATAAAAACGAGTTTTTGCTACGAGTTCGGAATACGCGGGACACCAACTCCCCATCCCCGATTACGGAACCCAACCCAATTAAGTATGTCGTTGCCATACACAAAACAATCTATTTATTTCAAGCAAAAAGGCTATATACTCTTCGCCTGAACTGCCTACATCGCAAAAAAAAGGTGATTCTTTTTTTCACTTTCATTTTTGCGGCGGTAACTAGCACAGCATTCGAGTCAGTGTCCTTCAATATCGGAGCAATTATGGCGGAGCATATTGACTACCGAAACGCTTAATTAATCGGCGGACAGCTTTCACGCGCGACATCTTCTGCAACCTTAGTGCTTTCAGCAGCGCCAGCTGCCATGACATCGGCGACGGTAGACACTCAGGAAATCCAAGAAGGAATTCTGTGGTCCGGTTTTATTGTGCGGAGTGGCAGTCATGAGCCATTTTCAACTAGCCCGTCTTCCCACTCTCCTTCAGTTACTGAAATTGTCCGGCATCACGTCGCTTTATGTGAGGCTCAACGGGTTAACCGCGGCGAATCAACGTCTCAATTACCGCTGTGAGAGCATGCGTTTCGGCGGTAATCCTAGGTTCGCCTAGGTCGATATATCCGCTGTGAACGTCGTCATAAGGAACATGTTACGCGTGCATTTTCCTAACTGATTTGGTTTGTGTTCGATACCTAACATAATTCGCTCCATCCGGGTTCTTTAAAATTGGGTTTGACTGTTGTACGCATTGGTTGCATTGTCATAGACAATGTAAAGAGAGAAAAAATAGGAGCAGACGACAGATGTTGGTGGCGCGGCAGAGCCGCGAAAACGGAGAGCTGCGACGAGATTAAATATATGCTCAAGAGTGGCCTCCGCTGCTTGAGTGTGAGTTGACCGCTTTTGCCGTCTACTATGCAGAGCATCTACCGCACAACGTACATTTTCTGCGATTTACCTTGTTTGAAAACTTTATTCGCGTCAAGCCTATCATTTTATATGACCTAATAACCAAAAGCCCATATAAACCGGGAATCATAACACCTGGGGTGGTATTCTCAAGTTTCGTACGTTTGAAAGTGTCCGTTTTGCGAGCCCTTTTGGCTAAAAGTAAGCAACAAAGTAAGTTCTTATGAACAACTCGCGAAAACAGTTCGGAAACACATTTTAAACCGCAAGTACATCAGGATGAAACGTACGAGAAACAGATGTTTTCAAAAGAGCAAAACTCCGAATACCAACCCTGGGAACACAGTAGCGAGCTGAGCCCCAGCCGGAAGTGTCTAACGTTTTTACAGCTAAGCTGTATGCCTCTACCCCTGAATGGTTTCACCGCCGTGGGCAAAAACCATCTCCATGGGCAAAAAGCCAAGGCGCCAAGGCGGAAGACGACGAGCCAAATCTGGTATAGCCCTTATCGGTTAAAAGTAAACAACCAGATGTGATGCAACGCAATGCACGGCGGAGAAACTGATTTGAAAAGCGACTTCTCGGAGGAGACGATTTCGGCGGCTCTAATCAGAATTTACATGCCATTGCCTTCTTGTTGGCTCTCCGGTGGAGGAGGAGGGCACGAAGTATGTTAACGCATTTGAAATGCCTGCAGAAGCATTGGGCCTTTCGGAGATGACTGTGCGGTGGCTGCTCGATGACCGGCGAGACGTACTTGGACAGCAGAAGCGTAGGCTCAACGTCGGACGCAGTGATATCGTCCTTCGTTTTTCCGTACCAGTGGCTTTCAATCATCCGTCAGTTGGGAAGAAATGATATTGCTATCGAAGCCCTTCGTTAGCCGGTGAATTTCGGCTGCCGCCGTCACCGAGTGATATAAACGATTGTGAGCGAACTTGATAGCTGTCGAGCAGACGACCAAAATTACAGAAGCACTAGGCATGAAATTTGTGAACTTATTTTGGTACTTCACAAATACACATACCAGCCTAACGTTCGTAGCCTTGATCCGAATCAGACACTTAGTTCAGAAACGCAAATCCCGTTAAATCGCACATTTTTTTTTAACTGGGAGAGCAGCACTGAAATGCCAAGACGGTAACGAACAATTTGAGGCTCTTGAAAAAAGTTTGCGCGAACATGCTGCCGGTGCATCGAGGCTAAATTATGTTTGTAAGAGAGCGTTCTGATCTTGATACGCAGTCATTGTCACACCCATAAAAATCGGGGTCCAAGCGCGATGAACTCAGGAGCCGTAGCCTTATGTGATGCTTTCCTGCCACAGGAAACAGCTGGTTGCACCTGCCATCTTTCCACATTCGTATCCTTGTGGTGAAAACGTTCAACTTCGTCATAGAAAATTATCATGTTTAGATTTAAAAATAATGTCAAACAAACACATACAAGATAGTTTGTTTATGTTGGCTTCTTACAAACTACTTGCGAAAACAGTTTGCAAACACATTTTAAACCGGAAGTACGTCAGGTTTTAACAGGCGGTAAACAGATGTTGTTAAAAGAGGCAAACTCCGAATACTACCCTGGGAACACATTTGCGGAACCCAACTGATATACGGCCGGAAATGCTAACCTTTTTAAAGCAAAGCTCTATTCCTCTACTCCGAAATGGTTTCACCGCCGTAGGCAAAAACGGTCTCCGTGGGCAAAAGCAGCCAAGACACCAAGGCCTAAGACGCCGAACGCCGGGATGACGCAAATTAGGTATACATCATAGAGATCACATTTCGTTTATAAGAAGAAGAAACTTCAATGAGCAAAAATAAATTGTGGGGTGGCTTCCTAGTTCGGAAGTCCATGGGCAGTCCTGGCTCTGTGCGCTCGGTCAACCAAGATCACCTGTTAGTCGAGGCTCGAGCTGGACAACATGATGGGAAGGGTTGGGATTGGGCGGAAGATCGGGATTTACGTTGCATTCCAAGACGATGTGATAGAATGTGTCTGAATTGCAGCAAAACGCACACTCCGGGGAGCATTGTGTGGGGAATAGATGATTTAGTCGCACTGGATTGGGGAACGTGTTTGTTTGAATTCGTCTTAATGCGTGTTCCTGCCTTTTAAACAAACTGCGTTGGGTGAGGGAAGGTCCTTCTACGTAATCTATAATATTGGGTTATTTCCTGGAAGGTCTCAATCGTTATTGGACTATGCTCCTCCCCTGGGGCTCGGCTGGTGAGAGCGCGGGCCAATGCATGTGCTGTGTCGTTGCCCGAGAGATCGGAGTCGGCAAGGTCCAGACGATTCTGACCGTGCGAGAGGGAGGTGTTTCCTCAGAAGGCACAGTGCTGTTGAACAAACTGCTCCAGCCGCGCAGCTTGTGCATACCGCTTGACAATCGGTGGTTATCGTAATCGCGGTGGTTTATGTTATGGCCAAGTCAATCGCCAGTTCTTCCGCTTTCTGAATAGAACTGGTCTTGATTGTGAGACTCGTCAGTGGTTGATCCCTGGAGGTGACCACTGCAACCGCTGCTCCTCAGTAACACTGGTATGGGGTGGCATCAGTGTACACTGCTGTCGAGTCTTTGGAATACCGCTTGTCGCGGGCCGCTGCTCTGTCTTTTCTCCTCCCCTCATGATGGTCTTTGTGCATATTTTTTGGGAGGTTGGCGACGTAGACATTCTCTCTGATTTCTGGTGAAAGCGTCTGTGCTCGCTGTTTCTCCTGAGCCTGCCATGTATATGCAGCCAACAGTAGTCGCCCCGCAGTGGACAAGCCTAATCGCAGTTTGTGGCTTGCGAGGCGGGCCTCGATAAGTTCTTTGGCAGCGTTGTGCAGACTGAGCAGGCGGGCCGTCGAGGTACTCATGGGTAGTCCCAAAGCTTGCTTGTAGGCTCTTCAGATGACTACGTTTACATTTCCGAGGTCTTCCTTGGATAGGACAGTGTAAGCGGTTGCGTACGTTATCCGGGAAATGACAAATGCTTGCACGAGTATTATTGTTTCCTGCTCCTTCATGCCGCACTGTCTGTTCGAGATTCGGCGAATGATGTGCGTTACTTGTTCTGCTGAATGGTTAAGGTGGTTCACCAGGATAGTGTTCTTGGTATCCGTTTGGATTATCAGCCCGAGAATTTTGATGTGTCAAGGGTTTATAGCGTGGCCGTCCAGTTTCATCTGAATGTCATTGGAGTCCTGGCGGCGCCTTTTTTGCTGACTAGTATTAGCTCTGATTTTTGCGGGGTGCAGGAAAGGCCGCATTCCTGGGCAGATTGGTTAGCAATGTCGGCTGCCTGTTGAAAGCTGTGTTGAAGGCCCACACTGAATCAGAGCCAGTCCAAATTGTGATGTCGTCTGCGTACAAGGCGTGTTTTATATCGGAAACCTCGTTGAGTCGCCTTGGAAGATCGAGTAGTGCTAGATTGAAAAGTAGGGGGGATAACACTGACCCCTGAGAGGTCCCGGTGTCTTCGAGGTGGATAGGCGCTGAGGAGACGTCTCCAACTCTGAGCACTGCAAGCGGTTCGAGAGGAATTCCGCAATGTAGTCCTAAGTTCATTGCCCCCATCGCGTTCCGGCTACGCGCTGTAGGAGTGCAGTATGTGCCACGTTGTCGAATGCGCCCTTGACGTTAAGGGCCTGGATGGCTCTCGGGGAGTGGCGGGAGGCTGGAACTAGGATGTCTTCTTTATGCGGGATCAGCACGTCTTGTGTTCCAAGGTGCTTACCGAATCTGTACATGGTGTTTGGCATCTGACCTGTGTTGTCCAGGTGTTTTTGAAGCCTCACTAGTACGATGCGTTCTTAAATATTGCCCACACACGAAGTTAGAGATATCGGCCTCAGTTTGTCGATGTGACGAGAATTTCCCGTTTTAGGTATCATCCGGACTTCCGCTGTTTTTCAGGCGATAGGGAGTTGGCCAGAGCGCCAAGAGGAGTTAAAATGATCTGTGGGGCTTTGCATGGCTCGGTTGTCAAGGTTTGCCAGGGGTTGATAAATGATTTTATCTTGCCCAGGTGTGCTGCCTCGCTTGCTTTCGGCGATGGCTGCTCGAACCTCGTGTAGTTGGATGCCCCGGTCTAGCAAGGAATTGTGGGTGCCGGTGTATGGTAAAGATAGAGATCCTTTTCCTGCCTTGAGGCACTTGATTGTAAGATCTCGAATGAGGTCTTCCGTCGTGCCTTGGTAAGAATGAAAAGATTTAGTTATGACGCGGCTGCTTTCACCCTTGCTTTTCAGCGGGTCAATTAGGTATCGAAGCAACCGCCATTTCTTCTGGTTGGACAGTGTTCCCCGGAGACCGTCACACATTGTCAACCAGTTTTCTTTGCATAGTGAATGTGCGTCTTCCGCCGCTTCCTTGTTAAGTTAAACTAAGTAACAGCTTGGAGTCGACGTACGAGAGTTGGTAAGAAGTGGTTATAGTTTTTGCGAAGGTCTTCGTGTCTTGAATGAGTTCATCGGCCTACTTGTCATAAGAGAGGTCCGGCGATGAAATCTCGCGCTCCGTCCCGATTTTCGCGGACATAATCCCAATCAGTGTTACGCACCGAACCAATACGGGCAATCTAGTCCGTACCTTTAAATCTAGTGCATACCTTTAGTCCATACCATACAGTTTAAAAACTGCAGGTCCAGCATTTTTGGGCTGGACAATGATATCTCATCCTACCCGTGTTCACTTTCTTAGGAGTGTGAATTCCAAGATCGCGCTCGCTCGTTTGCGGGTTTACTAGGACACTAATCCTCAAGTAGTTCTTTGTAATCAAAAGCCAATTGGACATTTCAACTGGGTGAACACATGTTGAGTAATCCGTGAAAACACGTAATCTACCCAAACCCTCATATTGATGGTTAGCGGAAAACACTGCAAAACAGTTTTAACACATTCGTATAGGTTGCCGATATCAGCAAACACGAGTTCGATATCTGAACGGGCCGGCGATAAAATCCGGTCGGTCGTCGGTACTTATTTCTCTTAATAGAAATCCTATTGCGCCGAAACCCACGCTGGCCCCAGAGAAAAAAAAATAAAAAGGATAACGCTCCTCCACACCTCCCTCCTCCTTTTTTTTACCGTCGCATTTATTTTCCGCAGAGGTCAACAAACGGCGTCCGACGGTGTGAAGAGCAACTTCACTTTGATAGCGACGTCGCCTCAATCGCTATCAAAAGCAGCAGCAGCTCCAGACAAATATTGCTGACAAATTTCAGTAATGAGCACCAACACGTCGCCAAACATACTGCAGTCGCCTATTTAGAGGACATTCCTGGCGACGAAACTGTTTCGCCTTACGAGGCACCCCGCCTGGTGACCGCAGTCCCGTTCCCGTGATTGATGTCAACTCCAGCTTGCCGTTTACGCAGCGCCAAGCACTCCTCGAACTGCCCATGAAGTTTATGGATTGCTTTTCTTCGACATCTGCTGTCCGACAGACGCCACTCACGAAGCATCGCATCATCACTGATCACCTCTTCGCCCTAACCCTTATCGTGTGTCTGCCACGGAAAGTGAAGCAATTTGTAGCCAAGTGGAAAAAATGTTGCGAGACGATGTCATTCAGCCATCTAGAAGTCCGTGGGCGTCGCCCGTCGTTTTGGTTAAAAAGAAGAATTTTGGTTAAAAGAATTTTGGTTAAAAGAAAGAATCTACGCAAAACCGTAAGGTTTTGCGTAGATTTCAGGAAGCTAAACCAAGTGACTAAGAAGACGCCTATCCGTTGCCCCGAATCGACGACTCTCTAGACCGGCTTCGCCATGCCCGTTACGTTTCCTCCATGGATTGATAGAGCGGGTATTGGCAGATCGACGTAGATGAGCGCGACCGCAAGAAGACTGCCTTCATAACACCGGGTGGCTTTTTTGAGTTTAAGGTCCCGCCCTTTGGTTTGTGTTCGGCGCCGGCCACATTCCAGAGAATGATGGAACCTGTCTTGTCCGGCCTGAAGTGGCAGATATGCCTCGTGTACATGGATGATGTTATCGTTTTCTCGTCAACATTGTCGTTATCGTTTTCTCGGTGCTTCCCCTTCAATCACTGACGACTTGCATGACAGTATTAACCTCACTTCGAAGAAATACCGGGGACATGAAGTTTACCTACTTGAAGACTTTATTTACCCGCAAATGGATAGGCCCTTGTTGTCATCGACCTGCAGCAACTCAACCGATTTCCTTAATTTAACTCTGGACTTCAATTTTTTTTTCAAATCGTAGACCAACCAACCCAATGCTCCAATGTTCCAGCTTTAGTTTTAACTACTGCCCCTGAAACCATAGGCCCGGTGTCTTTCCTTAGTGGATTCAGTGACCACAAACTAATTCAGTTTACCGTCGAAATTTCCACTCCGGAAACAAGATTCAGTAACAAAAAATTCGCGATTACAGCAGAGGCAATTACGATGGCATGAACGCTGACTTGGATATCTTTCTTATTAAAGTATTTTTGCCAAAATTTAGTGTCCGCACTGTGGAATCCAACTGGCTCCTTTTTAAGAATATATAGAGAAAAATTAGTCGATAAATACGTACTTTAATTACAATTAGTAACCATAAAACTAACCCATCGTTTCATCAAAATCTTCGAACATTGCAAAGTAAAAAGCGATTGAACAAAAACGCAAAAAAGCACCTTGCGCATCGTCATGGAAAAAATACACCGACTTCCTGAGAGTATATAAGCTTGAGTTGGACAGGGCAAAAAAAGGATCTTCCATCAATTTTTAAAAACAACCCTAGAAAATTTTGGCGAACAATTTCACCTCGTGCTGATGACAATAAAATCTGCTTGTTTCACGACAACAACACTCCACTCACTGATGAACACTCCGCATTCGCATTAAATTTGTTTTTCACGTCTATTTTCACCAAGGGAGATCATTCCAATGTGCCCGTCGCGACTGACTTTGATTACCCTTACGTGGAAGAAATAGAAATCACCCCTGAAAGCATCGCTTCATTCACTATTAATCTAGAAGTATCCACTTCTAATGGCATTGATAATATCAACACTAAGATTCTAAAAAGCACAGTACACGTCTCTAGTCAAATATTATTCCATATTTTCAAGCAGTGTATTTCAGGCCAGGTACCGACAGATTGGAAAATAGCTAAAGTCATTGCGATGTTCAAAGACGGCAATAAATCCTCAATAAATCGTCACGAGAGAACTATGGACCCATTTCTTTAACATGCATTTGCTGCAAGTTACTTGAGCACATCATCGCATTGCACATTTTCAGACACCTCGAGAAAAATAAGTACTTTTACAAAAATCACCATGGCTTCAGAAAAGGTTTGTCTTGTGACACCCAGTTGCTTGAATTTTCCTCCGAGTTACAGTTCAAATTAAATAATAACCATGAAATCGACTGCATATTCCTCGACTTTTTCAAGGCATTTGATCGCGCAGCTCATTGTCGCCTCATTTCCAAATTATCACCTCTAAGGTTAAATTCCTTACTTTATCGTGGTTGCGCAACTTCTTGCCGCTTCGCCAACAGTTTACCATCGTAATGATTCTTCTTCAACAATAACTGACGTCACATCTGGGGTACATCAAGGGAGCGTTCTTGGGCCGTTACTGTTTTTAATTTATATTAATGACTTGCCAAATAACATTTCATCATGCGTGCGGCTTTTCGCGGACGGCTGTATCATTTATCCTGTCATCAACACTTCCCAGGATCACATTATGTTGCAAAAAGACCTTGACCAAATTTATTCCTAGTGCAGAACTTGGCAAATGATCTTAAATTCAAGAAAGTGCTAAAAAATCTCTTTTACTCGTAAGCATACTCACTCTGATTTCACTTACTGTATAAATCATGCAGCAATATCTCGAGCGACTACCTACAAATATTTAGGTGTCAATTTCACTTCTACTCTTTCCTGGTCCACTCAGATTACTTCAATCTGCGCAAAAGCATGTAAAACCTGAGGATACCTGCGGCTTAACCTGCGAATGACACCAACAGCCATGCGTAAATTGTCCTGCTGCACATTCCTCCGCCCGCAGTTACAATTCGCATCGTCTGTATGGTCACCTCATCAACATTACTTAGTTAATCTGCTCGAATTCATCCAAAATAGAGAGGCCCGTTTTATTTCTCGCAGCTGTAATCGCAATTCCAGTATCACACAGATAAAACGTGACATTCCATTACAACCATTACAAATTTGTCGCGTGGTCGCTCTTTGTCTGTTTCACAAATACGTCCATAGTGATAACCCATCCCCACTCCCCCTCGAGCCCCCTTACCGCATGTCGTCACGCTTACACAATCAAGTAAGCTTCATAGGTATCTGTGGAAACACACTTGCGTTCAATTCATTGGCTATACCTCGTGCAATACCTCATTAGAATGGTCTTCCTGACGCTATTGCTTCTATATCAAACCTTGTCAGATTTCCTGAACTAAATACGCATTTTTCCTAACATATTTATTTCATATTCATGCTTCCAAAATACTTGATAACGATTCCTTTGTATTTTTGTTTGTTCCTTCCTTGTACTTTGCTCTTTTTTGACTTCTTAAAATTTCCAGGGTGTGTTTTTTTCTTAATATATAATGATGTTCTTATGATCTTGTTTATATTTCATGTTCCCGTGTGTTGGCGATATGACCTCCAGTGCCTTTTGTTTGTGCAGCCCCCCTTACCCCATGCTCCCTCTGGATGCTGTAAGGTTTTTCTATACACACACACACACATATATATATATATATATATATATATATATATATATATATATATATATATATATATATATATATATATATATATATATATATATCACACACGCGGCACCCGGCACAGCTCGGGAACGGCACTCTCGTTCTACGCGCCTCGTCGTGTCCATGGCGCAGCCAACGCAACCACAATAAACGTGGGCTCAGCCGCTCCGCCTCATCGGCCGCCTACAATTTGGTGACCCGGCAAGCGGCTTCGCCATGGCTTCTCAACGTTGCTTCCCCAGCCACAACGCGAACGACGGCACGCGAAGAACGTTCCCCGCCCTCCCAGACCTTCCCAATTGCTGATCCCGTTTGATTCGATCTCAAACCACGCTGCATGGTTCGTCATTCTGGAGAGCCATTTTTATGTAAATGACATCTGCTCCCCAGAAATCAGGTACCACGTCACACTACAGCAGCTACAGCTGCTGACCTCATTGAGCAGATCCAGCTGCCGACCCCAGGACCCGGTGCGTATGACGACTTGAAGGCCGCTGTCCTAAACCACCACGGTATAGGAACGCCTTTGTCCACACCACCACGCCTTCCAACGGCATCCGTGGATTACACGTCGCCGGCAGCTCCACCCTCGCCTGGCCAACAAGCGCGAACCCCGACTACGACTTGCGGCGCTTCCGAGTTGGCGTTTCACTTAGCCAACTCGACGCCACACCATGGCGCAGTCCCACACGTTGCGGCGTCTGCTGCAGAAACCCACCCAGGTGTCGACTGCTTTGCCGCTAACAACTAGGAAACTTCACCGCCTTCGCCGCACGGCACGGGTGAGAAGGATCTTTCAGACCCTTTGATTCCCCGCACACGCGAGACCTCTTCCCCGTCACCGGTGGAACAGCTTCCAGCAGTAAGCAGCTCGAGATCCTCGGATGTGCAACTGACACTCCAAGCTGATCAGACTGCCCCCGACAGTCCTGACACACTGGCTATGATGAAGACACCGGAGAAACAATTGCGGGACAAACGTGCCAACAAACGTCGCCGAAAGAATGTCTTGTTCCTATGCGGTCAGACGCGCCACGAAATGGTCACCCCACCTCGACCGATTTCCTGCTACAGGAGCGTATTCGGTTTACGGGGTCACAGGCGCTCTGCTCTCCGACCCCGGATGAAACCAGCGCGAGTGGACTGCACGTCAGGAACCCGACACACCGGTGGTTCGAGAGACGCTTGTCGTTGGCGCCCTCCGCTCCTCCGTCTCTCACGGCGCGTGCGCAAGTTGCCCATACAGCGACACATCCCCAGAGCTCACATCACAGCACAGTCAAGCCACTCCGGTCGTCATTCTGCCGCACCACGCTTCACCTTGTCGCTGTCCTTCCAGTTACGCCTGCCGTTCGCGCCACCATCAATTGCAGCAGCCGCTTCGCACCCGGCAATGCGTCCGCGGCCGCAATCCCAGCCTCGCCCACCAGAGGTTTCCCCACATCCCGGACGCTACCTCGCCGACGACCAGGACCGTGCCGTTAGTCAACCTACTGCCACTTGACCACTGACTGCGCAAGGACTCTTCCTTACTACGGACAAATTGTACATACCTGTACATAGTGCATAGTGTATTTTCTTGCATTTCTCACTTTACCGCGCTTCACGCTAGGGGGGAGCCCTGTAGCGCCACCATCATCATCAGCAGATTGGGCACCCGGCACACCTCGGGTACAGTGCCTAGAATATACTGGCAGTATATTCTAGGCACTGTACCTCGGGAACGGCACTCGCGCTCTACTCGCCTCGTCGTGTCCATGGCGCAGCCAACGCAACCGCAATAAACGTGGGCTCGGCCGCTCCGCCTCATCGGCCGCCTACAATATATATATATATATATATATATATATATATATATATATATATATATATATATATATATATATATATATATATATATATATTAATTGTAATGAGAAATTGGTGCAACCACTGGCCAACCCGCCCGTATGGCTGGTTCACGAATCATCGCCAGCAGCGGCCGCGAGACAGAAGAAGCAGAAGACTAGTCTGCCCGACATAGCCTGGACTGCCCGTTTCTGTGACTGCGCTTCGCTACCAATAAACCCCCTTTCAATTGGTGGAGTGTGCGGGTCCATCGTAAAACCTGGAGCTTCGCAACCGGCGGCTGCCCACCACAATGTCCCACGAACCAGTCCATCAGCCTACTCCGGCGGGCCAGGTGCCACCGATTGTCTGCCCTGGAACCATACGCCTGCGGGACCCCGCTTCGTTCAGCGGGCTAGACGATCGTGACGTGGAAGACTGGCTTTCTACCTTTGAGCGCATCAGCACGCACAACAAGTGGGACGACGCCATGAAATTAAACAACGTGGGCGTCTCTTTTACGCATCTCGCCGAACTTTGGTTCAATAACCATCGTCGAGAGATGAGTACCTGGGCCGAGTTCAAGGAAAGGTTTATGAAAGTTTTCGGGCGACCCGAAGTGCGCAAGCTTCAAGCAGAACAGCGTTTACGAGTACGGGCTCAGAAAACTGGAGAAGACTTCACGAGCTACATAGAAGATGTAGTAGACCTTTGCAAGCGCGTGGACCCCAGCATGTTGGAAACTGATAAGGTAAAACATATCCTTAAAGGTACCGACGACGACGCATTTCAGATGCTGCTTTCCAAGGATCCCCGGACCGTTAGCGACGTCATCAGACTCTGGCAAAGTTATGACGAGCTGCGCAAGCAAAGGGCCTTCACTCGGCGTTCACTCGCCCAAAATGAGCCGCTTGCGAGTTTAGCCGTTGACCTCGACGATCCATCTGTGTTGGTCCGTATAAAAGAGATTGTCCGCGAAGAGGTTGCTCGACAACTTTGCCATGCCGCTTCAAATACTACTCCGGAGCTGGGCCCTGTTCCTCAGTCTACTCTTCGGCATGTAGTTCAAGAACAGGTGGCGGAAGTGCTGCCTTCTTTTAGCCAGCAGACTCCCGTGGCTGCTCCGATTACTTTCGCCGACGTCGCGGGACGGCTTGCGCAGACGAGAACGCCGTTCCGACTCCCGGCTCCACCAAGACCTCTTCCTCAGGCGCGGGTTCCAACTCAATCCATGAATCCCTGGCGTACTCCGGACAACCGGCCGATTTACTTTTCGTGTCACTACCCAGGACATGTCGCACGTTACTGTCGCCGCCGCGTACTGCCTGCCAACGGTCCTCCACCGGAATGCCGCTATCCATATTACGGACCCACATACGGTTCCCCCCCGACGCTGCCCCAAACCGCTTCGGACTCGTACGCGCCCTCGGCTTCCGACCGCCAGCCTTTCGCCGACCGTCGGTCTCAGTCCCCGCGCCGCCGCTCGCTTTCGCCGATGCGTCGTCGTTCCACTCCTGCCACAGAGGAAAACTGACAGCCGCAGTTCCGGAGGCAAGAACTGCGTTGCCGTCAAAAAGTCCAAGCCCTCCACTGTCTCCCGGAAATGTTATTGACGTGTCAGTCGAAGGTGTCGCGACTGCTGCGCTGGTCGATACCGGAGCAGCAGTTTCCGTGATTCGAGCCGATCTCTGCCGCAAAATTCGTAAAGTTATGACGCCTCTCTCTGGACTATCCTTACGAACCGCCGACTCCCAACCCGTTCATGCCTTGGCTGCATGTACGGCTCGCGTTTCCGTCCAGGGCGTAGTGTACGTCATTGAATTCATCGTGCTTCCCAACTGCTCTCATGACGTCATTCTGGGATGGGACTTTTTGTCTCGGCACAACGCCCTTATTGACTGTGCGCGTGCCGAAGTTGAATTTTCTGTCCTACCAGACGACGCCTATGACGATAATTCTGCGTCATCCGCCGCTAAACTGGTCGCAGCCGCAGACACGACCATTCCTCCCCAGTCCGCCGTTGTAGTGCCGCTATGTTGTACTTCTTTTGGGGATGCAACTGCCATTTTCACGCCATCCGAGGTCTTCCTCCGCCGCAGGTGCATACCGCTGCCTTTCGCTGTGCTGAAAATTCATTCTGGCGAAACTGGCATGATTGTTACCAACCCGTCCGCAAGCCCGTGCTCCTTGCTACGGGGAGAATGCCTTGGCACTGTCGAGCTCGTGGATTCCTGTCGGGTCATTGACGTCCCAGACAATACACCTGATCATGACATTTCCGTTCTTACCCCTTCGACGAGGACACAGCTTTCCAACGACGTGTTTCATGCTTCAATCGACCACGCTCTCGAGCCCGCGCAGAAATGTCAACTTCTGGAACTCCTGTGCCGTTTCCGTTCGTCGTTCGACTGCGCACAACCCTCGCTTGGCCGTACCTCTATCGTCACCCATTCCATCGACACTGGATCGCATGCGCCGCTGCGGCAGCGACCGTATAGGGTGTCTCCTAGCGAGCGTCAAGTGATCGATGAGCAAGTACGTGACATGCTCCAACGGGACATCATTCGCCCATCGAACAGCCCATGGGCCTCCCCCGTTGTTCTCGTAAAGAAGAAGGACGGCTCGATTAGATTTTGTGTGGACTATCGGCGCCTAAACGGCATTACGCGCAAGGACGTCTATCCTCTACCACGCATTGATGATGCCCTCGATTGCTTACAAGGAGCTGAATTCTTTTCGTCCCTGGACTTACGCTCTGGATACTGGCAGGTGCCTGTAGCGGATGCTGATCGCCCGAAAACGGCCTTTGTAACCCCGGATGGCCTCTTTGAATTCAAGGTCATGCCGTTCGGGCTCTGTAATGCTCCTGCCACCTTCGAGCGAATGATGGACGGTGTGCTACGAGGTTTGAAGTGGAAGACGTGCCTGTGCTATCTAGACGATATCGTTGTGTTTTCCCCTGACTTTGGAACGCACCTTGCACGTCTCCAGCAAGTACTTACCTGTATCACCAACGCCCAGCTACAACTCAACCTTAAAAAGTGCCACTTTGCCGCGCGTCAGCTCACCATTTTGGGTCACGTCGTGTCTAAGGATGGAATACTCCCGGACAAGAGCAAGTTGCGTGCAGTGGCCGAATTCCCGAAGCCGACAACTATGAAGGCTTTACGGAGTTTCATAGGTCTCTGCTCTTACTTCCGCCGCTTCGTACGGAACTTCGCGTCGATCATATCCCCGCTTACACGGCTTCTCGCTGACGGCAACGGTGATCTATCGGCCTGGTCGCCAGCGTGCGATGACGCATTTACGACCTTGCGGCGCCTCCTCACTTCACCGCCTATTCTTCGCCACTTCGATCCGGGCGCTCCCACGGAGGTCCACACTGACGCCAGTGGAGTTGGCCTCGGCGCAGTGCTGGCACAACGGAAACCTGGGTTTAGCGAGTACGTTGTCGCATATGCGAGTCGCACGTTGGCAAAGGCGGAATTCAACTACTCCGTGACGGAAAAGGAATGTCTGGCCATTGTATGGGCGCTGGGAAAGTTTCGACCCTATTTGTACGGCCGACCTTTCGACGTCGTCACGGACCACCATGCGCTCTGCTGGCTGTCCTCTTTAAAAGATCCATGCGGGCGCCTTGGGCGATGGGCTCTTCGGCTTCAAGAGTTCGACATACGCGTCATTTATCGGTCGGGCCATAAACATCAAGACGCTGACGCTCTGTCCCGATCGCCGCTTCCTCCTGAGGTTGCCTGTGTTTTGACTGAGGACAGCATTCTTTCTGCTCTCTCCTTGGAAGATTTATGCACTGAGCAACGCAAGGATCCATGGATCTCTTCCATTATTTCCGTCCTCTCTGGACCGTTCGCACACCAAGGATCCCGTGCCCTTCGCAGACAAGCTTCCCACTTCGCACTGCGCGACGGCCTTCTTTACCGCCGTAACTACCTCGATGAAGGACGCAAATGGCTTCTTGTTATCCCGCGCCATCGCCGTGCCGACATTTGTGCTTCCCTTCACGCCGACCCAACCTGCGGTCACGCGGGTGTCTTGAAGACGTACCATCGGGTCCGTTTGCGCTATTACTGGCGTGGCATGTACAACTTCGTTAGGAAGTACGTCCAGTCATGTGCCACGTGCCAGCGCCGCAAGTCTCCTCCCGCTACTTCAGTCGGTCCCTTACAACCGTTACCATGTCCAGCGAAACCCTTCGACCGTGTTGGCATTGACCTCTATGAACCTCTGCCCTGTACGCCCGCTGGTAACCGGTGGATTATTGTCGGTATCGACCACCTGACGCGCTATGCCGAGACTGCTGCATCGCCAACGGCTGCAGCAGGAGACGTCGCTTCTTTTATTCTCAGTCACTTCATTTTGCGACATGGAGCGCCTCGCGAGCTCCTTAGTGATCGCGGACGCGTGTTCTTGTCCCAAGTTGTTGAAGCACTGCTCAAGGCATGCCGCGTCGTGCATCGCACAACTACTGCCTATCACCCACAAACAAACGGCTTGACAGAACGCTTCAATCGCACACTAGGGGATATGCTCGCCAAGTACGTCACCGACGATCACCAGAACTGGGACCTCGTACTACCCTATGTCACCTACGCATATAATACCGCCACCCAAGCTACAACGGGTTTCTCTCCCTATTTTCTGCTCTACGGACGTGAGCCCTCGTGCACTCTGGACACCATCCTACCCTACCGACCCGATCCTTCAGAGGGTACGCCCCTTTGTGATGCCACGAAACGCGCGGAAGACTGCCGACAACTGGCGCGACGTTTCACTGCCGAAGAACAGTGGAGACAAAAATATCGTCATGATGACGTTGCTGCAGACCCCACATATTTACCTGGCTCCCTGGTGTGACTTTGGGTGCCCTCTACTACACCGGGACTATCCAGCAAGCTACTGTCGAAATATCACGGGCCTTACCGCGTCATTGAACGGGTTTCCCCAGTCAATTACGTTGTAGAGCCTACGACCCCTTCTGCGGACCTCCGAAGGCGTGGTCGTGAAACCGTGCACGTGCAGCGTTTGAAGCCTTACCACGAACCGATCGTTTCTTCGGCGCCATGACGCAACAGCCAGGATGGCCCTCTCTTCTCCGGGGGGGTAATTGTAATGAGAAATTGGTGCAACCACTGGCCAACCCGCCCGTATGGCTGGTTCACGAATCATCGCCAGCAGCGGCCGCGAGACAGAAGAAGCAGAAGACTAGTCTGCCCGACATAGCCTGGACTGCCCGTTTCTGTGACTGCGCTTCGCTACCAATAAACCCCCTTTCAATATATATGTGTGTGTGTGTGTGTAAGATAAGTAAATATGGTCAACAGTATTTCCATATGTATTTTCACCAAGAGCATGCGGAAAATACTTTTGTGGCCTCAGATCTCCGCTATCGCGGCCGGGTCGCTCCACCACTACCTGTCGCATCTGGTGTTACTTGGTTTCAGCTGAGAGTGTCAATGACTGTACATCAAACTGTTCCCTTATAGAGGAATGTTTCTGTTTCTTGCGGAACCTAGCAGAATTCCCAAGCATTTATATTTCTAGGCAGTTTTTCCTGTAGTTCGGAAAATGCCTGTGGTACCGGTTGATGTCTTTAGATTTCAGAGCTCAATTGCAGGCTGAAGGTCCTAAACGGCGCCGCATGCAGGAGGGAATTCCAGCAAATTGTAACATGCACGCACTGCCCAAGACGGGGTTCAATGGAATGGTTATTTTTTTCACTTAGCCCATGCGTTTTGCTCTTTGCACGTGCATCACCCACAGCGCGCTCGACATTGCCTGCCAAATTAGTTTCGCGGCAATATTTTCTTTTCAGACGACGTTCGGCAAACAATGAGCAAGCTTTAACTAAGGCCCTTATGCCCCGAGTATGCGCGCAGTGTACCATATCTGGGGGAGGGGTTTTCTCACTAACATTTTTGCAACTGTGTCCAAGCATCAGCATTTTTGTTCGTGGTATGAAGTCCTTGTCACAGCTAGATTCCTGCGGGCACCAAAAACTATTGCAAGGAGGCTCTAAAACTGGAATCACTT
This sequence comes from Haemaphysalis longicornis, assembly GCF_048455015.1. Lineage (NCBI taxonomy): Eukaryota > Metazoa > Arthropoda > Arachnida > Ixodida > Ixodidae > Haemaphysalis > Haemaphysalis longicornis. Next base: position 24,653,974 of record NW_027526225.1, read on the forward strand.
CAGGAACCACGTAAATACACCAGGGATGGTAAACTCTGCGTGCCCACCACCCACAACGTGGCCCTAATTTCCCAACAGCACGAACCCCCTTGCACGTGCACTTTTGCATGGAAAACAATGCACGCTCTTCGCACACCGCCTGCGAAAGTATTCGGGAAAACCGCAGTCAGAATTTTTTTCAGCAGGGTCTAATCGACAGATAAACACATCAGCCTCGACACTTCACAGGCTTCCTTAGCAATGAAACGCGGCGCCGCATTTGGTTCTTCAAGCCCTCACATAATGGTTATTGTTGCTTTCACTCCCACTCAGATTCGCTATAAAAATCGTCTCACTGTTCAACTCCGTAGACGGCGCCTCCTGCTACTGTGTGCACGTAGTCGGAAAATCCGTTGCGGGCCAACTCCCGGGCGCCCTCGTCCACGTCCTTGAACACCAGGAGACGGCTGCCGACTGCTTCGGCGATCAGGCGGAACTGCTGACTGGCCGCCGAAGTGGCGTCGCCTTCGCCGAGCAGCAGAGTCGACGGGTAGTCGCCTCCCAGGTTGGACGGATCGATAGGGACGAAGGTTTGTTTTGTCGCTGCGGAAAAGCGTGGCGATGATCTTTAACGGCGCGCTTATTACAGCGGCAATGGCGTTATCGACAAATTCCATCCCATACATCGTGAACGAGAGGATCCACCCACATTACAAATGAGTTCCCAATGCACTCTTGAGAATGGTCCCTTCAAACTGGTGAAGTCCGTTCGACTGCCCTAGAGTTCAGCACTTTGTGTAACTGGTTAAACATTGAGGGAAGTGCGAAATCCGCCTCAGCAGCGAGCCTTTGCCGGAACCGAGACCTTTGTGTGAACCGTGCACATCTGCTCAAATGCTGTTTCCCTTACCTTTCTACCCCTCTCCTCCTGGTCATCTGGCGTTATCACCCAAATGGAATAACAATCTTTCGCACTGGCGTTGGCTCTCTCAGAAACGGCAGCAATTCGAATGTTCTTGCGAATTGCTGCCGTTCGAAGATCGAGTGTTCTTGCGTTTTGATTGCAGAAGCGATGGCCTAACGAATTCTCACTTGGGTAAAACTTCACCTGTACCGCTGTTTCCGGTAACGAAAGGGGTCGTTCATTTTTAATGCTTAGTATATGTACCGCTATTTATTATTACTACCGTCAAAAGTCTGCAAAAATAGCTCATTTTTGTACGGGGCGGAGAATATCGGCAAGCTTTCGTAGACTTTTTTAACAACACCCTCACATTCTATGCGACGTGCATAAAGATATCCTAATTGAACAAACAACCCGCTTTGGCAGCACTCTGCACAGATAGCTTTTTCGGTTACGCATCACAAATCGCATATTGAGACGGGACAACTATTTTACCACTAACGCCACTGCGCACATTGAGCGCAGCGTTAAGAACGTTGGTGAAACGGCGCTCCTGCTTCTTGGCATCTGCATTTCTTTGGGAGCATTGATACGTTGGCGGGATCTTACTGGTGTCTTGCTCGTTTTCAAGCTTCGATTCCAAGGCACCCTTGTCGCTGAGGAAGGGAGCCATAAGTGCCAGCAGGCCGACGGACAGCAGGACTCCTAGGGCCGGGGACCCCCAGCTGCGAGCGAAGCTCGTCATCCTTTTGGCGGATATCGCGTACAGGTGGCGGCTTAGCCTGGGTTCACGTTTCACCGCGCGGCCGGCAACTGCCACCGCGTCCTCTAGGAAGGGGAAACAAATCATTCGCAGGATGCAAAAAGCAGTAAAAATTGAAATTCCTTACACAAACAGGCAGGCGCGATACGCCCTGTCAGTAGATTTAGACTTCTCGAGCAGCACCCGCTGTTTCTATCGGCAGCGACAACCACTTCCAACCGAAGTGGTATTAGCGATGCAATGACGTCACAGCAAAAGCTCGTTTATCCATAGTTGGCTTTCCTTCTGGCGCCTGATTTCTCCTCAGCAAGGTGTGCTATAATTTGATGCCTGCTCGTGCCTTAGTGCTTGCTTCTCCAAAAAAGGTCTTACGACTAATTTGCTTCCAGGTATACACGACCTCATAGTTGATGAATTGCCAGATACACGCGACCTCAATGATGTATTGCCAGAATAATATTGTTACTGTTCATGGATGTTTTCCACATGTATTTGAGTGTTTTGAGATGTTTTAGACTACACAAAAAACCTGTGCGTTTGTAATAATTCTGTTATTAGAAACGCGTATGACGGGCTTTATTTACGTCTGTAAGCTGATTACCCAAACTTTATATTGTGTACTTGTTTTTTCTTCCTTTTCCCCATTATGTTTAAATATTTTTACAAAAATGTAACCCCCCTTACTCAATGCTCTTCAATGGGCCTGTAAGGAAAAATAAATAAATAAATAAATATTCCCCCTAATGCAGCCTACAGGGTAGCTCCACGTGCACACCAAGCAGCCGTGCAAAAATGATATTGTTCATACAATACATTGCATAAACCTATATGCAAAACATTAGGAGAATCGATACTGCGATTGCCTTTCTTAATAAATGGTTTAGCTTCCCTTATAACCATAGCATGTTGAATAAAATATTGTGCAGGATACCAAAAATACAGCAGATGGTACAATAAAATTGTGACACAAAGATGCTTATGACCGCAGATTCAGTTTCCAACGTTCCACGCCAATTTTTTCTGTAACGCTTAAAAACTTTTTCTAGAATGATTCTTAACATAAAGAATGTGAAAATTCAGAAACTTCGCAATACAGAATAGTATAACATTTTTGAATGTTATACCAACTATGGCAGAAGGACTACAGGATTTTGTTAGCCATTGTATATCAATAATTTGCCGTACGAACTCAATCAGTCTGTGAAAGATGCTCGAGCGGTAATCCATGCCTGGAGTCGAAAAAAAACTGCTAAATAAACGCCTTGCTGTAAAAAATGTACGGTCTATAGCACGTGGTCTCTTATTTTGAGGCTAACTGTAGGCTCAGCTATGCATATAGTCTAATATTTGGAATTTTTTCGTACTGATCATGTTTTGCAGAAATAAGTGTACCTATGATATACGCGCAGATGTAGCTGTTCCACTCTGAATTCATGTGTTAGTTGGGCTTCTCTCAATTATATTTAAGGCTTGTGTAAATATGCATTTAGTGTTTTTGTTTATAGGAAACTTCAAGAATACATGGCGTGATTGTGCTCGTTTGGTGAACGCGTGTTACTTTGTTTTTGTATATATATATATATATATATATAACACAGAAATAAGGGTTGGCAGTCGAGAAAACCTCGGAAAGCAAAGGGGAGGATGTGGTAGATCATTGAAACAGATTAAGAATTTGGAAAGAAAGAAAGAAAGAAAGTGAAGAAAAAATGCCCGCCAGGTGGGATCCGAACCCACGACCTCCAGAATACCGGTCTGGTGCGATAACCACTACGCTACCGGCGGGGCGATTTTCCCATTCACTTTCTGGGGTATTTATGTTAGGTATGTTTGTTTCCTGTGCTTGGGGGTGGTAGCCAGCGCCATTCGGACTAATCGGGGTGAAGGGGACCTTCTTTTTAACCCCCGGGTCGTGACTCGAGTGTCTACGACATGTCCAGAGTGGTCGACCAGCTTTGAACCCTCTTAAGCTCCCTTTGGCACCAAGACTGCCAGAACAGAGGCCCTCGCTATGCATGTAGCGAATATATATATATATATATATATATATATATATATATATATATATATATATATATATATATATATATATATATATATATATATATATATATATATATATATATATAGAGAAGAAAAACTTCGAACAAGGTAAAAGCACGATTGTGGCCTACGTTTCAGCAAAGAGAACTTGCTTTCCTCAGGGAAGCAAGTTCTCTTTGCAAGTTCTCTTTGCTGAAACGTAGGCCACAATCGTGCTTTTACCTTGTTCGAAGTTTTTCTTCTCTTGTGTTCTCTACCATCTTCAAAGTTCTACTACTCCCTATATATATATATATATATATATATATTCAAAAACTTGGGTGCGACCACTTGGAAAACACTAACAAATACTTTATTTCGACAGTTTCGACCAGTGGTCTGGTCTGCTTCAGGGAAAATTGTAATTTTCCCTGAAGCAGACCAGACCACTGGTCGAAACTGTCGAAATAAAGTATTTGTTAGTGTTTTCCAAGTGGTCGCACCCAAGTTTTTGAATATTTAAACAGTAGCCAAGAATTCCTTCTCTGCTATATATATATATATATATATATATATATATTCCGTTTTGGGGATATTAGGCTTGGTACATGGCCGACGACGAGAAGGCAGAAGCAGGTGCACTTGGAGCACGGGTTGATCGAGTGTTCCACCGGACATAGCTCGTCGTAGGGCATGTTCGAAGCCCAATATCCTCAACGGGGAATTGTCCTTGCATGAACGACTGTCACAATTGCTTCAATCGCGTCGATAATCAACGCTGCAATATATATATATATATATATATATATATATATATATATATATATATATATATATATATATATACAGGGTGTCTTAGCTATCATGCACCAAGATTTAAAAAAAGAGTAAAGGCGTAACTCGAAGAAAACCTAGTGCATAATGTTTGCAGTACTGTGAAGAAGCGGAGAGTAATTTTTTCGTTAATGAGACTTAATTATCTAATTGTAATTAATTATCTAACTCGAGAAATACTGTCCTAATCACTAAAGTGTCAATGAGGCACTTGTAGGTAACCACGAGGGGCATCTAACTGCGGTATTTTCAGCGATGAACTAATTGCGTACACATTTATTCTGACTGATAAAGGAAACCCACGAAATATGAAAAATATCACGTGACGGCGCCTCCGCGCACACCGTAAAGCAACGCCCTCAAACAGGCTGCCTCTGAGTTAGCCAGAATGAAATGGACAAAAGAAAGAAGAAATCGCGATCGAGTTTGTTCCTTATCTGCACACGCGCCCCGCGAATTTTGCTGCTGCTGCTCCTTCCATGCATGCTATTATCAAGGTGATGCGCTGTCTCTTCGGGCGGGTAGCACGCGAAGCAGTTGCTTTCAATCAGCTTTGTTTGGGGACGCTGCTTTACAATGCGCGCGTAAGCGTCGTCACGTGATATTTTTCACATTTCGCGGGTTTCCTTTATCAGTCAGAATAAATGAGTACGCAATTAGTTCGTCGCTGAAAATAGCGCAGTTAGATGCCCCTCGTGGTTACCTACAAGTGCCTCATTGACACTTAAGTGATTAGGACAGTATTTCTCGAGTTAGATAATTAATTACAATTAATTAATTAAGTCTCATTAACAAAAAAAATTACTCTCCTCTTCTTCACAGTACTGCAAAAATTATGCACTAGGTTTTCTTCGAGTTACGCTATTTCTCTTTTTTTAAATCTTGGTGCATGATAGCTGGGACACCCTGTATAGGGTTGGGAAATGAGGGGCTCGTTAGGAAATACAGAAAGAAATGCCGGCAGTCTACAACGCCAAAGAAGGCATAGGGGAATGGTTAAACTATTTTTCTATTTTTTACCGTTAGTGACGTTACATTATTTTTTATTATTAATTACGTGAGAAAGAAAGAAAGAAAAACACGCGCCCAGAGTGGGCACCGAACCCGCGCCTTTCGATGAGATCTCGAATGCCTTACCTATTCGGCTATCTGGGCGACTGTGTTCTCCTTGACTTTCTGGGGTATTTATATTTACTACAACTGTATCTGACGCTTGAGGGTGGGAGCCAGCGCCACTCAGACTACACGGGGAGAATGGGATCTTCTTTTTCAACCCCCGGGGCGTGACGCCCACGTCTACCGCCTGTCATAAGCGGGTAACTGGCGGGAAACCCTCTTATGCTACCTTGGCATCAAGGCTGCCAGAACCGAGGCCCTCGCTAAACTTTCGCACGATAATAGGGTTGGGAAATGACGGGCTCGTTAGGAAATATAGAAAGAAATGCCGGCAGTCTACATCGCCAAAGAAGGCATAGGGGAATGGTTATCGTTGGCGTTGTAGACTGCCGGCATTTCTTTCTGTCTTTCGTTGCTTCAAAGCCTTCTTCAATTCTTTTTCTACTATTGGAACGTCTACCTCCTTTTAACTACTTCCTCATTCGGTAATACCCATGATGTCACGGTTACTGTAGAGGTATCTTTAGAAGCCCTCGGCTACTATGAATACTTTATCCGTATTTGTGGTGAAACTGCCTTGATACATCTGATTTTTCCCGATGCCTAGACGCTTCTTCACTGCTTTCAGCGTGCCTCCTTCTTTTACAGCTTGCTCAACTTTCTTCATATTATATTTCTGTGTGTGAACTGTCGTACGCTTATTAACTTCGAAAGCTCCGCTGGTTTTATTCTGTCACCTGCGGTAGAGACTGTCATTCCTTGCCTTCTCCTTATGAAATATTTTTCTCCTGGGAAAGTTTACCGGTATTCTGTCTAGCGATCGTACGTCCGATTTCTACTGTACGCTCCGTGATAATGCATGTAAGATTGTCGCTCACTTCCTGTGTCGTAACGCCTGTTTCCTCGGTTACAGCTGAATAGCGGTTCTGCAGCGAAATCATAAAATTTTCAACTTTCTTTGTTACTGTCAGCTCATTGACCGGTTTATTTCGTGTTAGCTCGTTGCGGTTCCTCCTAAGATCTAGCCTAATTAGATATCTGGCCATCCTGTTGTCACTGCACCTCACCGTTTCGAGCACTTCCACATCCTGCACGACGCCAGGGTCATCACATCATAAGAGTTCCTCTAGTAGCAGAGTTCGCAGAAGGGAATAATCTGCCCATCATGGATACCTTCGTGAAATTCGTAGAGCCGGAGGAGGACGTGCAAGCGCCTCAATGGTGCGCATGAAAATGAAATAGACTTTATACTGTGCGATGTCTATTGTGGACGGTTTAACGAACTTGAAATTTGGCTTGTGTGCGACGAAGGCAGTAAGGCGTAATGAACGCTGAAAACTTTTATTTCAGAATATTCGTATCCTAATCGTATGCATATTCGTATGAGAGTGTTGGTTTGGACGAGTTGGTACATCTGGCGTATTGAAGCCCAGCAAAGACGAGGACAGGAACACAGACGACGTTTCACAGGGCGCTAACTTCCAACTTTAATGACACAAAAAAACCCAACCACCACATGGGCTCTTACAAGTTCCCTCTACTTTTCTCGCAGGTTGCAGCATTTGTCTGCTCCACGCATTTCTCGGTCGGAGCGACGCACGCAGCTGGCGAAACCGTGCTTCATTTCCCTGTGCCGAACCGATGTTCCCCCCTTGTGGACCCAGCGGTGTGACAGTACAGCGTTTCATCTCCCCCTGGACCATGGTTTGACCAATTCTGCTCCATTCCTGGTCCTTTCCACGAGCCAGCACCCAGCATATCTTCGTCGACGTCAGCATCACGTGTGACAGATTCGTCAGCGACACCAGACCACCACTGGATAAAGCTAGCCACAGCGAGGGTACCGTTTGTTGGGCTCAGCAGCACGCACGCGATGCTCCGCTCTTACAGGTTCCCGCTACTTTTCACGCAGGTAAATGAACGCTTTGCCTTACTTGCACCGCGTACTCGCTACCGTGCTATGTTAGTGCTGCCGAGTCCATGCTGCTGTGTTGCTATCGTTTGTGACTGTTGCCGCGTTATATCAGAGTTATTGTTGTTGTTGTCGGGAGATATTGAACTGAACCCTGGCCCTAACACTCGCGCTGCCACTGCAGAGGATTCCTCTGAAATTGTGAAACTTCTTCAGAAACTCCAGTCTGGTCAAGCGTGTCTTCTCGCTGAAGTTAAATCAATTCAAGCTAAGCTCTCCGAAACAGATCTCATGTTTACTGAAATTAAGGAGAGGCTATCTAAGATTGAAGACGACTGTTCTTCTCTAAAGAACGTAAAAATTGAAGTTCAAACCGTCCGAACCCTAGCAGAGGGTAATGCGTCAGAGACTGCCAGGTTAGTGTCTAGGATGGACGATTCTGACGATAGGGCACGGTGATCCAACCTCTTGTTCTTTGGTGTCACAGATAGCTTCAACGAAATTTGGGCACAGTCAGAAAGTTCTGTAATTAATCTTTGCAGTACGAACCTGCAAATTGATGTGGCACCTATAGGTATCGAGCGTGCTCACAGGCTTGGTAAGTTTGTTGCCTGTAAGAAAAGGCCTATTATTGTCAAGTTCTCCCACTGTAAAGTTAAAAACGCCATCCTCTCCAACGCCAAGAACCTGAAAGGTACGGGCTTTAGTATTTCCGAAGACTATTCGCCAAACACTCGCTTAGCCCGTAAAAATTTGCTGCAGTTCGCTAACTCTCAAAAGAAATGTTTTAAACTTCGTTACGACAGGCTTACGATCGGCGACACAACTTATGTATTTGACCATAGCTCTAACAGTGTTGTTCCGCGCCAAGTATAGCCACTAATCAAGAGCAAAAAATCATCGAATGCTACTCCCCTCTCGTATCTTTATACTAATATCAGGAGTGTTCTACCCAAATGTGATTCGCTTCATGCCTTCATTGATACCATGGAATGTGATCTCGTTGCTCTAACCGAAACGTGGCTCAATGCTTTAATAAGCGACTCCGAAATTGAATCTGCATTTCCTAACTTTGAAATTTTTCGCTGCGATCATTCTGGTAAACGTGGCGGCGGCGCACTGATAGCTGCTCACAGCAGCTTAGAGTGCTCCGTCATAAACGTTCCTTCCCCACTTGAACTGCTCTTTGTGCGCTGTAATTCGTCCTATCCCCCAATTACCATTGGCGTTTGTTACCGCCCGCCCGACGCTGACCAATCCTTTGTCAATCATCTGCATGAAGCGCTTCGTTCTTTAATTTCTTCCCATCGCCAGGCTTCTTTTCTTTTGTTCGGTGATTTTAACCTTCCAGCAATCAATTGGTCAAATCTTGCAGCGTGAACTGCGAGGCATAACATAGAAGCTGACTTTGTTAACACAAGCCTCACTTTTGGTTTAACTCAACTCGTCACAAATCCGACAAGACAGATGGACCACACTTCATCAATCCTTGACCTTGTGCTTTCATCTAACCCAGATAGCGTTTCGTCTATTACATATCACCCAGGACTCTCGAAGCACTCTATCATCCGCGTTTCAGTTGAGGGCGATGTGCCCGTCCAGCCGCGAATTAGAAAAACGGTAACCTTATACGACAAAGGCGATTACTGTAGTATGATTACGGAACGTGAGGATTTTTATGCAGAATTTGTTCCAAACTTTTTTGACCGTTCTGTTCAAAGTAACTGGTTACTCTTCAAAAATAAATTAGAGACTCTAATAAAAAAATACATCCCCACTATTTCTGTGACTGAACGATCAACGTCTCCTTGGTTTATTAACTCACTTAAACGCCTTAAGAACAAAAAGAAGCGGCAATATAATGCAGCTAAAATAAAAAAAATAATGCTAGGGCTTGGGACAGGTATCGCCAATCTGAGAAACTTTTCCCATCGCTTTCGGCTAAAGCTAAACGGTCTTTCTTTACGTCTCTGCCCACCATGCTACAGAATAACCCTAAACAATTCTGGAAAGCAATAAACCCGAACCATTCGAAATCCACCTGCTTGTATGACGAACATAATTGTCCGATTCCAGTGTCTGATGTTGACCGAAAATTAAATTCTACCTTCTGCTCGGCGTTCACGAAGGAGCCCAATACACAATTACCGAACTTTCCTTTCTACGATCACCCAATCATGCCCGGCATCACCTTTGAGGCTAACGTTATCTTGAAAGATTGAATCGCTCAAGCTCACTTCTTCATCAGGCGTGGATGGCATCAATTCCAAAATCCTCAAAAATACTAAACACATATCCAGTATTCTACTCTCGCTCATTTTCCAACAGTCGCTATCATCTGGAGTGGTTCCGCAACACTGGAAGGTGGTCAAGATCATTTCAGTGCCAAAAAAAGGTAGCCTATCGTCACAAAACAGCTACACAAAACAGGAACATGTTATTTATTCCCACATTACAAAATTCTTAACGTCCCTTAACTTTTTCCACCCCAATCAACATGGCTTTCTTAAAGGACTATCATGCGACACCCAGTTAGCTTTATTTATTAACGACATAAGTACTAACCTGGACATGAATGTACCTGTAGACTCGTTATTTCTAGATTTCGAAAAGGCATTTGATAAAGTCCCACATAACGGAATATTTCTACAGTTATCTCGTCTAAACCTTGACCCCGCTGTATTCGCTTGGTTGCCAAATTTTCTAACTAACCGTAAGCAGTTTGTATTCGCCAACTCACACTTTTCTAGCCTATCTCCCGTTCTCTCAGGAGTGCCTCAATGAACAGTTTTGGACCCTTGCTATTCCTAACTTACATCAACGACTTGCCAACTAATATCCAGTCTAACATACGTCTTTTCGCTGATGATTGCGTCCTATATCGTCCCATCTACAATAGCAATTATAATATAATTCTCCAGCGCGACCTTAATACTATTAAAAATTGGTGCGATACATGGTTAATGTCTTTAAACGTTACTAAAACCTCAGCAGTGTCATTCTATCGCAGACCGGCCTACATTTCGCATTGCTATGTAATTGGCAATTGTAACGTTTCGTCTGTAACAACCTACAAGTATCTAGGTGTAACTTTAACCCAGGATCTTACTTGGACAACTCACATTACTAACGTGACCAATGATACCAATCGGGTTCTTGGGTACTTGCGCCGAAATTTACGTTTTTGTTCTACATCCGTCAAATTGCTAACCTATCAAACACTTATACGACCGAAACTGGAATACACATGTGCAATCTGGGATCCCCGCCTTTCTAACTTATCTAATACACTTGAATCTGTACAAAACCGTGCGGCAAGGTTTACTTTTTCGGACTATTGCTATCACACGAGCGTCACTAATCTAAAAAGTCAAGCTAATCTTCCTCTTCTAGAAACAAGGCGCAAAGTTAGGCGGCTCTGCTTGTTTCATAAGTTTTTTCATTCTCGAACACCTCCCAACGTCATTAACGAAGTACATCGTCACTCTGACCGCGTCCATCACCCATTGGCTGTTTATCCAGGAAAGACGCTCACCTCTGCCCATCAGAATTCTTTTTTTATCAAATCAGCCAAAGACTGGAATGATCTTCCCGCCGACGCCGTGGTCCACTCCAGTCCCATCCGTTTTCACCAAGCCATCGAAGAAATTTTGTACTGGCTTTCAACCACTGTATTATTAATGTATGCCCACCCCTCATGTAAAACTCGTGTACAGGGGAATTTGAGGTATAATAAATAAATAAATATAGTGCTCATTATCAGCCAACATGCCTCATTTGAACCAACCAGGATGTAGTCAATATCACAACAACACAAATAAAACTGCGGAGAAGTTTAACATTGTCAAAAGACGATAAGAGTATACAACGGAAGTACACCGATAAAAACCGATAAAAAAGAACGAAAGAACTTTACAAATGGGATGTTGCCAAATTGACACAATGGCAACTAGAAGACGCATGCGCGAAAGAGAAACGCTTTGCACAAGACTTCACGGGTTTTACCTTAAAAATTCTAACTCTTTTGCCCCGAGAGCTTAACTTAGCTTAACTTAACTTAGCGACTCAAGAGGTCAAAGACGAACACGCGTTCTTCGCGATATTAAGTCAATCTCAGATTTGTTTCTTGCGAGCAATGGTGTTCGTATTTGTGATCCTCAGGTGCACGTTATTGCCGGCATATACAACCGCAACATGATATCTCTTGCCATACCATTATATCAAAGAACAAAATCTAAAAAACACGTCGGGTTCCCGTGTTCACACAAGCTAACGACGTCACAATACTTGATGTTAAGTTTTTGCACTTTATTTTGATGTTCCTTACCATTCAACTGTCCTTGTTCGGAATGAACTCCGGGTACCCAATCAAGGTTAATTCTGTGAAAGAACATAAAGAAAATTAGTCTTCCTAAATTTAACCTGCACTTAGATTATTGTTTGAATGCTACACCGTAATGGCGAGTGATAATAAACCGATTTTGAGGCTTCCGGGAAATAATATACAAGCAACCAAGACTAGTTAACAAGACTAGTTTGAGCTTATTCAATGTTTGTTTTTGTAATAAATGATTCACACACTCAAAAAAGTCTACGGGTATTTCCTTGATACTCAAAAACAAAGGACGATAAAATGAAAACTATTCTTTATTTCCACAAAGCGTTTAGGCTGTCGACATTGCAGAAAAACGATCATGGGCTTGAATATGAATGTGTGCCATGTACAATTCAAACCTGCAGACAGTATTCGAAAAAGATCAAAACAAACACGCTTTCTATATACGTACAGTGTGGTGTATTGTTAACAACAATATTACATGGAACTAAACAATAGATTCGAACAAAATAACCAGTGTCAAAAAACAACAGGCACAGCATTAGTATTGCAAACACTTCTCGCGCAGATTCGCGATGACTAGGACAGTGTTTCATACAAGTTGCTCATTAGCATA